>NC_134271.1:3269490-3449490 GCF_031893055.1 Leptodactylus fuscus | reverse complement strand
ATTCTTATGGACTATCTCTGTATTTCCGCACATTATTCCATATTTCTCCGTTTTTTCCCTAATCCTCTCGGTGCTGATATCTTTGCCTCTCTCCATGAATCCTTCACCTCCCACATATGCCGGAGCCTCCTCGCGTCTTCGCTGGCCATGGACGCGGCCGCCGTGTTCGGTGATTTTCCAGTTGAATAATACTTGTTATTTCTCGCCAGGGCTGATCACATTCTTGTACAATCCGCAGCTTCTGTGCGATGATAAATCCTTATATCAGCTGCTTAGTCCTGGGGAGAGGAAACCAAGTCATGTCTCAGTCTGACAACTCCGGTCCTGATTCTAGGACTGACAACTGGGTGGTGTCGAGGTCATCTGTGGTGACTGGGGAGATAAGCGGGTGCAGGGTCCAGTCATCTTCATATGGTCCACAGACATTGAATGGACAGACAAGGCGCATATGTGGCTATCACTCCAATAAACAGGGGACACAGAAGAACCCCGATATTCATGATCCTTAGGATCGGTCATCAATCTCAGACTGATGGGGAATCGGCGTCAGCAATGACCGTTCTGCACCATATAAATTGTTCCACCGTTTTTGTATCACTTTTGCTCCATCTTTTCTTCTGCAACTTTGTTTCTTTTCTTCAATATAATTTGCATCTTGGTCTCCACTTGTTTGTGATAATAAATCCAGGGCTCTCGTGTGATCTGAAGCCCTAAAATCCCCTCCATCCTACATGGCCGGAGCCTTATATGGTAAAACCGTTCTCGGAGATCGTTCCGCTTAATCTGTTTATTTAGGTGCGCGATGGAATCGGAGAAAACAATTAGAAAGGTAACTGGAGGTCGTTTGCATAAAATTATAGCAATGATATAAACTGTAAGTGCTTTATAGGGGATTCCGGCTGCAGCAAATACAAGGGCTCGTAGTCATTGACCTGCTTTATATGGTGGCGAAAAGGGGTCTTAGTCTTGACCTCCATATTTGACCATCAGGCCACCTCTTGAGGATTCATGGGCTGCGAGAATCGGTCCCTGGCTAAGGTCTTTCCATCTGTTACATTGGAACAAACCAATGTCTAGTGAAATATCAGGACCGTAGAAGGGGCATTGCAGGATTTTGATATTGATGGTCAATCTTTAGCATCGGTCATTAGGAAGGTCAGACTCCCCCACTGATCCCCTGATTGAAGGGGCTGGAAATTGCACCTGGTATAGCAGCTCAGTCCCATTTACTTGACACCTAAATGTCAAGGGAGTCAATGACCCTCAAAATCACTTCTAATCCACTTATGTGCCGTTGTAGGGGAAGACAATGAATCAGTGAACAGTCAAAGTGCAATCCTGTGACCGATCACATCTTCTAATTCATATGTAAATGACATGTTTGGTGCACCCGGGCGTGGACACATCGGTCAGCACATCGGGATCTGTCAGTCTTTACGTTAGGGGTGGAGGTCACATCGAAAACGGGCGCTGAGATGTAGATACAGGATGGTGATGGGGTAATTGATATTTTACTCCAATTATTATTGTATCACCGTACAATGAAGAAATAAGCGGCACCCACAAGTAAAGCAGATGGTGAGTAGTCTGAAGGATGAGTCACCGCATGGAAGGCGCTGCTCGGATCTAGTCGCAATTGTTCACTATGTGATATTGGATTTGGTTTTAGAGATACTTTGACATAACAATGTGATTTATGTGCTGCGATATAATGACACCTTCTAGACAATCCCCCTCCCCCCGTTTATTGGAAATACATAACCTATAGATGTATCAAGACATTAAATCTCCTGGGAAATAGATATTTTATATCATAGAAAGGTTTCCGTCCACAACGCGTGACTGGATTATTCCGGATCTGCGGATAATCCAAGAGGGATACAAAGTATCGTTCAATGAAAGCGGTTTTATCCCCACACGTCAGGAATTCCTACTTTAAGCAATTGCCTAATAAGTTGTGTAATTGTTATTTAGGCGACTCCCTATTATACAGCGGGTGAACGTCCTGATCTTTCCTGTCTTCACAGAAATGATTTACAGACACACGGCTGCCATCGATGGAGAATTTGTCCATTTTGAAATCCTGGACACGGCTGGTCAGGTAGGACCCCCAATATACGATCACCCCTGGTATCCTTTGGTATCAGAGCTGGTATCCTCGGCTAGTGGACAGGTTTGGCATAGCCAATGGTTACTCCATAGACTTTAAGATGGGAATGCCCCTGTAATTGCAATTTATTGTTGTTCCCTTAGAGTTTTCCCATTGCCCAGATTTCCTTTTCTCTACCGGTCAGCGAGATTTTATTTCATGTAGCCAAGAACAGGACAGAATTTCAGTATTAAAGGTCGTTTGTCAGAATTTGTGACCTGATACCAATAAATAGGTGCAGGGAAATGAAATGTAAAGTGATGCAGAATATCCGGAGACTGAAACATTCTCTGGGATTCTCTTCAGCGCTGCATGCAAATCCCTCCTGAAGTCTCCTGTATTAGGAAAGTCCTGACAGTAGAAAAATCATCTGCAAGACTTCAATATCCTTTCATGTCGCAGCCGAAACGGTTTCTATTGATGCCATCTAGTGGTAGATTAGGAAAATGCTTCTAGGATTAGGAATAGGAATCATTTATTTTATATGTCCCCATAAATTCAAGTTTCTGCCGGGATATTGGATAGTCTGCTGACATATTGGATAGTCTGCTGGCAGTGTAGTCTGCTTACATATTAGTTAGTCTGCTGACATATTAGTTAGTATGCTTACATATTGAATCGTGTGCTGGCAGTGTAGTCTGCTGACATATTGGATAGTCTGCTGGCAGTGTAGTCTGCTGACATATTAGTTAGTCTGCTGACATATTGGATAGTCTGCTGGTGGTGTAGTCTGCTGACATCTTAGTTAGTCTGCTGACATATTGGATAGTCTGCTGGCAGTGTAGTCTGCTGACATATTAGTTAGTCTTCTGACATATTGGATAGTCTGCTGGCAGTGTAGTCTGCTGACATCTTAGTTAGTCTGCTGACATATTGGATAGTCTGCTGGTGGTGTAGTCTTCTGACATATTGGATAGTCTACTGGTGGTGTAGTCTGCTGACATATTAGTTAGTCTGCTGACATATTGGATAGTCTGCTGGTGGTGTAGTCTTCTGACATATTGGATAGTCTACTGGTGGTGTAGTCTGCTGACATATTAATTAGTCTGCTGACATATTGGATAGTCTGCTGGTGGTGTAGTCTTCTGACATATTGGATAGTGTGCTGGCAGTGTAGTCTGCTGACATATTAGTTAGTCTGCATATTGGATAGTGTGCTGGCAGTGTAGTCTGCTGACATATTAGTTAGTCTGCTGACATATTGGATAGTCTGCTGGTGGTGTAGTCTGGCCTGTGAAATGGAGAAAGAACATATCACACCCAACATTGCACTGCGGTTCTCCTCTCTATTGTAGATATTCTGATATACTCACAATTAGAATTATTTGTACAGGTCTCCAGTCTGTGGTGGCGAGTGACGTGCATCTGCTATAGTGAGGGACGCACCGCACAACACCACAGGCCCCAGGCTCCCATTCACCAGGTCTTCGCTTAGGTGCACTAGTTCACTGAACTGGATCATTTCTAGCCACATCTGTCCCTCTGCTCTTTAAACATCGGTCCCAAGGATCCCTTAGCTCACCCAGCCTATCTAGATCCCTCCTCCAGCAGCTAGAAGACCTGATCCTACAAGCTTATGAATGGCCTAGTGAACCATCTCCCACCCTGGGTAGCCGGGCGGGTTAGTGCCAGACGTCAGGGGGTTACACTAAAGGGGATCGGCGATCAGCTTCTCCTGCGGTGCAATTTAATTCCACTTCTAAGGAATCCTTGCATGGTACAGAGAGTGCAAGGACAATGACATGAGCAGGTATTTCTTATATAGTGTCAGTAACATCTGCTACAATGTATCCCATAACCATATTACTCCACCTGTGGTGCACTCACATACTAGCACTGCGCTCTAAGCCTACTTATAGTATAGTCAGGTCAGCTGGCCAAGGTCTGCACCACCTTACAAGTATATTGTAAAATCAAGTAGGTTCTTAAGACTGTTCAGCTCGTGTCGCTCAGCTCAGAATATGTCAAACCTAGAAAAAAAGGAAGGAAGGAACATCTGTACGTTGCACCTTTGCATAAGCCCCACCAGGTCGGTTACACTCGATAACTGGGACATTTGCATTAGCTTTGAGGAAAAGATTTGGTGTAAGACATGATACAAGATCTCTTGACTCCTTATTTTTTCACTTTTCAAGGAGGAGGACTCCCTTCAGATCGAAGAGAAGATCAAATGGGGCGACAGTTTTGCCGTGGTGTATTCTGTGACAGATCGCTGCAGCTTCGATGAAGTCATGAGATTGTGTTTCTTGATCAACCACATCCACTCGACCAGTAAGAAAGGAGCCACAGAACAACCCCCCATAGTCATTGTGGGCAACAAGAAAGACCTCCAGTATGACCGCATGGTGTCCACCGACGATGGAGAGAAACTCTCCAAGGCTTTGAAGTGTCCATGTTATGAGATCTCCACCAGGGACAGCTATGAAGAGACCGCTCTGGTCTTCAATACACTTTACTATGAACTCCTGAGACAAGGCAGCCTCTCCCCCGGGACCTTCAAGAAAAGAAACGTCTCCAAATTGATGGAAAAGATTCCAAAAATTTACGCCAATTCTGCTCTAAACGCCAACGGTCGAAGTTTAAGTTTCAATTCTTTTCGGGATTATATTCCAGAGTGAATTTCTCTCCCTGAGACTCCTATGAAGATGATTTACCCGGAGAATACTGAGCACAAGTCTTGAGAGTCCTAGGATTAGGAGATGTCTTCACTAGCGAGGTGTAGCCTATAGATTGGTAGACATGTTTACCGCAACGCACTAGAACACCACTTTATATTAGTTTGGCAACTCGTCTGAGATATTTCGGGTTCAGACACCAGACGGACTTCATCTCTTCCACTATTTCAGCTGCCATAAGTCTCCTCTGTAAGGTCAAGGTGTCGTAAATGCCTCATTTCTTCCTTAGCATAGTCTCTTTCGGTTACATTACAATCGTTAGTACCTTGGGTTATGGATTCTTGTTATTTGCCCACGTCCATATGTCTAGTACATGGGACCCCTAGTGATCACGAAAACCAGGGGAACCCCAAAATCCCTGCGTGCTTGGAGTAGTAGTGACCCCGCATGACCACCCGTCTCATGTCTATGTGACCGCACTTGGCCAGCTCCACCATTGAGTGACCTGTGGATAGAGAAGGACCAGGTCAGACAAAGTTATCGGAGATTAAAGTCACGGCCTTCTTTAAAGAAAAGCTTCTCTCTGAGGGTTCCCAAATACATCGGTGTCAGAAGTAGAGGGTGGAGGAGGGGATCGCCCAAACTAACAGCTCTGGATACAGCTCCTCTCTATAAATGGATTCCTGTTACATGATATACATCTGATACATTCTGCAATGTCGATACTTGGATCATATATTCTAGAATAATTCACCATTTTATTTTGATGTTGTACAGAATGGACTGAGATAGGGAAGTGTTGGAGTGTCTTTGACAGTCCCTTAGACTCTGAATGGAGTGGCAGGATACGTGTGTGAACAGTGTCTCACTGATGTGAAGAAATGGGAATCCTGTTTTTATGACTTGTGGGACCCCCAGTAATAAGTGATGAATTTAGGGGAAGCATTCCTCCACTTATACAAATAGTCCAGGAGAATATAATTAATATTGTAATATATCTTATTTAAGAAATCTGTTTCCTTCACTTATTAGACTAAGCAATATTTTACATAGAAGTCTATGGAGAGGGGAGGGGGAAGAGGAGGCTGCCGATAGACAAATAGTTGAAACTGCTACATTCTCCTATTCTGTGAGTGAGGAAGCTCTTCTAATACTGCTGTACCTTCAAAATAAGACTCTGCATAGGTAGCAGTCTGCTCCTCCTCCTCCCCCTCTCCTCCTCCCCCTCTCCTCCTCCCCCTCTCCTCCTCTTCCTCTCCTCCTCTCCCTCTGCTCCTCCCTCTCTCCTCCTCTTCCTCTCCTCCTCTTTCTCTTCTCCTCCCCCTCTCCTCCTCCCCTCTCCTCCTCTTCCTCTCATCCTCCCCCTCTCCTCCTCTTCCTCTCATCCTCCCCCTCTCCTCCTCTCCCCCTCTCCCTCTCCTCCTCTCCCTCTGCTTCTCTTTCTCTTCTCCTCCCCCTCTCCTCTTCTCCCTCTTCTTCTCCTCCCCCTCTCCTCCTCTCCCTCTGCTCCTCGCCCTCTCCTTCTCTCCCTCTCCTCCGCCCCCTCTTCTCCTCTCCCTCTGCTCCTCCTCTCCCTCTCCTCCTCCCCCTCTCCTCCTCTCCTCCTCTCCCTCTCCTCCTCCTCCCTCTGCTCCTCCTCTCCCTCTTCTCCTCCTCCCCCTCTCCTCCTCTCCCTCTGCTCCTCTTCCTCTCCTCCTCCTCCCCCTCTCCTCCTCTCCCTCTGCTCCTCTTCCTCTGCTCCTCCTCCTCCCCCTCTCCTCCTCTCCCTCTGCTCCTCTTCCTCTCCTCCTCCTCCCCCTCTCCTCCTCTCCCTCTGCTCCTCCCCCTCTGCTCCTCTTCCTCTTCTCCTCCTCCCCCTCTCCTCCTCCCCCTCTCCTCCTCTCCCTCTGCTCCTCTTCCCCCTCTCCTCCTCCCCCTCTCCTCCTCCCCCTCTCCTCCTCTCCCTCTGCTCCTCTTCCTCTGCTCCTCCTCCTCCCCCTCTCCTCCTCTCCCTCTGCTCCTCTTCCTCTCCTCCTCCTCCCCCTCTCCTCCTCTCCCTCTGCTCCTCCCCCTCTCCTCCTCCTCCTCCCCCTCTCATCCTTTCCCTCTCCTCCTCTCCCTCTTCTGCGCCTGGCACGTGGTGGAACATATAAGGCAGTAAGTAAATGGTTAATACTTGAAGTTGATGTTTTGGTAAGTTTAAGGACAATGGTCTAATGGTGATGGCCAAGTGACCAGGGAAGAGAATCTCCACAATACCAGGACTTGTTGGTTTGTTCCGAGTATCTGGTGGTTATTACCTGGTAGTGATGGGCGAACCTTACAAAACACGTTCCCTTCAGACCCCAAATATTAAGAAGTGAGTCCAAGAGGAGGTAGTAAAAAAATAACATCTACTCTGACCAGACTCTGAGACAGAAGACGAGATGGACAGACGAGGTGAGAAATTGGAACCCAATGTCTACGAATTTGGAGCCTTGGATTAAGGGTAACCAGCCTGGTCTGATCCCAACTTTGATCGATGGGTGGTTTTAATGTTACGGTTGACCAATAATATGAGATTTGTGAATAATTGTATAAAACATTGTAAATAAGAGGAGAATTGTGAATAATAATGTGATCTGATGAAATAGTAACAATGTGTCTTTCTTGTATCAGATCTCACCCAAGGACAATGACGTTTCTAAGTTGTTCCTAAGAGATAAAGTTGCTGTTTTGGTAGGAACAAGACTTACTGACTTAGAGGTAGTTTATGGTCTGAAAACAGCGCCACCCCTGTCCTCAGGTAGTTTATGGTACTGAAGATCATCCCTATTTAGTTCAGTGTAGCGAGATTTTTTTTTTTTCTTACCAACACTGGAACTCCGCTGTATGACTGAAAATCTACAAGTACAAATAATTTTGGGGTAAATGTCCATGTTTGAAGCCTAAATGTTCCTAATGTATAAGCCAGGGTTTCCCATCTGCTCCGCTCTGCTCCTCGGCAGGGGAAGCTTCAGTGTTAGACCAAAGACTCCTCCAGAGGGCCCTGGTCATAGCCCAATAACAGCAGAAGGGCATTTTCTAGGACTGGGCCCCAAATTTCGGGTTTATCAGTTGATCTCTTAGTCTGACACTGAACGGCATCACCAGATGATCTGAGTAGATGTTTTGCACCCCTTGGTGATGCCGTGGTTTACACTGGGCGCTGATCATGTTCCTTGGAACACCAAAAATTGCAGAGGTGCGAGATTTTACAATAGACCTTTGGCCTGGGGGACGAACGCTTTACTGTCCTGCAAACCAAGGTAAGAGTAGGCATCCCTGGTAAGATATGTTATGAGTGAGCGTGAGGTATATAACAGTATCACATATGGCGGACACATATACAGACAAGATTTCTGGGATTTTGTTATCCTGTTCTATTATATTGGGTTTGTATAACAATAAACTGGAATCCGTAAGAAAAAAATTGCGGCAAGCTAATGGTGGTGGAAACATCTCTACTGCAAACAAACATGACGCGAGCGCCAAATAAATTATTATATTTAGACTGATGCAGACGGAGAAACTTGTTCCTAATCCCAAACATTGAATAAAGAGATGTCATACGTGTAATGTGTGTGTTACGTGTAATATGTGTGTTATGTGTGTTATGTGTGTGACGTCTTCTTGCACCTTTAACATCACATCAATAGATTCCACTATAGACACAGTCCTATTTCTTCTATAAACTACACTCTTATCTGCACTGATACCACTGATGGAAGTTTAGGAACAAAAATCCATTTAGAATGGAGCGAATTGTATCCTGCGATTTACAGGAGGGTTTAGGAGTATTATGTAACATTCTGGAAGAAATATACAGCATAGAAGCCCCGAACCAGAGGTCAGGATGGCAAAGACTTCCACAGCGGCCAAGGATCTCCCTCTGGTGCTGAGATACCTGGGGATGAAAGCGATCCAGACACTGCAGATGAGCAGCAAGCTGAAGGGGATATAATGCACCTCATTAAGGAAGCTGAAGATTGCAAGACGGAGAATAAAGCCGTGTGTGACATAGAAGACAACGCTGGAGCACTCATAGCACAGCAATAGAACGGTCCCGACCTCACTTGTTCTATCACTATATGGAGAAGGTGGGGACTATATTACACACCACATACAGATTCCTATTTGCACTACAGAACACAACAATACAATGGAGATGGAGGTGTTTCCCGATCCACCTGCTGAACCTCTGCCCGGGAGTCATGGACTGGAAAGCAAATAAAACAATCAGAGTTTTTGCAATGATGGAGGAGATGGCGATGGCGAAGATGACGTGGAAGGCCGTCTGTCTCAATAGGCAGGTGACTGTGGTCGGGCGGCCAATGAAGACAAATGGGCAAAGGAAGGAAATCTGAAGAGAGATGAGGACGATGTAGCTGAGCGGTTGGTTGTTGGCCTTCACTATAGGAGAGTCTCTGTATAGAATGAAGACCACGAGCACCAAGAACGTCATCAAAGATAAGAGAATAGACCTGACATCAATAAGTAGCCCAATAGGATCTTCAAAGGACAAGAAGTTGATGGTTTTCTTGATGCAGCTTGTTTTTCCTTCATCCGGCCATTCATCTTCAGGACACTTAATGCAACTTCTCATATCTGTAAGTAAAGCAGCAAAGTAGATACAATTATAGTGAAGGCTCCTCCTCTTCCTGGCGCCCTTAGTGGCTGCCTCAATACAGGGCTCCAAGCTGGGAGCAACCTTATCTTTCCTTTCTCACTCTTTTTCTCTGTATCTTCAAAAATCATGTAACCAAGAAACTAGCACTATGAATTAGCAACTATAAATCGAATGGAAGACCCTGTGGAGTTTTTTGTTCCTTTTGTATCTATTGTTAAAGCATGGACAATGACTGAAGACCTGGAGCACATGTGCCTGTTACCATCCCCCCAGGACACCATGTGGCATGGAGGAAACCTACATGGAAGTGTGGACTTCTTCGTTCAAGGAGATGATTTTTGGCGTCTATTGCTGATGTGTGAAGATGCTACAGCGGACTGGTATTTCTTTCTATTACTGTGGACACGTGGGACTCTGTTACAGCCTGGGAGCCATCACCCACCTACCCCAGGAGTTATGGAAGCTTGGCAAGAGAAAAGCACCATGTATACCTGGATGGCTTCAGACTTCTTTGGGGAAGTAGAACACAGTGGTAAGGAGGAAGGAGGAGGAGGAGGGCTTGTGATGAAGGACATTCGGGGCATTTTTTTTTTTTTTTTTTGTGGTTAATGGACAATAGTGCTGATACAAGATACCAAACTATCAGCTGTGAGCAGGAGATCTCACCACCTACCAAAGGAACTACCACATGTATCATGATAGCTGCTTATGTCCCCCACCTCTGCAAAAATGTTTTTCTGCCTGTTATATCTACATGCTGTGACCCCTCCTCGTGTCCTCCAACCACATTCGGCTGTATTACTAACATCACTCCGCACAGAGAACTAAATGATCCTGCAGTCTGTATGTGTTTCTTTCTTTTTAGTTGCTATGATTCCTAGGATTTCTCTATCTGCCATGAGCTTCTATGTGTTTCTCTCTTGTTATATACTACTGTACCATCTATGACACTGTATCACTGAAATTTCCCCATTGTGGGACTATTAAAGGAATATCTTATCTTATCTTATAGGAGAATGATTGACATAGAACAGGACTTATCAAGGTTGTGGATACTGTGAGGAGGTTAAAGGGTTATTACCATCCTGGCAAATCTCTGGTGTGATGGTAATACCTGACCTATGTGCCCGGACCTTGTGGATCCCGATGGCCTGGGCCGCTCTCTGCTTCTATAACCTCCGTTCTTCTCTATGAATGCCATGGGTACAATGCCATGGGTACAATGTAGCACAGGCGTCATCTGCTGTTTGTCTAGGTCCTGTTCTAGGGATCGTTATTGGGTGATGTGATCCCCATTTTGGCAGTGATGTAACAAGATAGGAATAACCCTTTAATATTCTTAAGTGGGGGTGGAAGTTGGCCGATACTGTGTCCCTACTGGAGATAGAGTTTTATATAACCCCTTTAACTTCTCCTCTCTGCGTACAAGGCTTTGTTAACCCCTTACCAACCTCCTTACTCCTTTGCTACTCCTCCTACCCCAGTTATTTGCCCCCTCTGCCACCCTGCAGTTCTCTCCTCTTTGCCTTCACATGTTGTGTTGGATATCTCTCCGCTGGTGCAGGGGATGCAGTAGAAGCAGCAGGTTTGGTGTCCGCTCTGCAGGACCTTCCTGTACCCCGAGATACAATGTTCAGTACATACAGATGATTCCATATCACTTACCTTTTCTTCGTCTGTTCCCCAGATGATCTCAGATTGGTTTATAATAAACTTCTCTCCTTCACTATTAGATTGATATTCTCCCACACGGATGTCTCTTACACTTCTGTTCTGATAAACCACCCAGTTTATCACATCCATGGAGCTGGGAATATTTCCTTTATCATCAAAGAAAATGTTATCTCCGCCAGTAGTTTGGAAATGGAGACGTTGTATATATTTAACCAGCCGCGAGAATATTACAGAAACCTTTACTATAAACGAATAAACTTCTATGACATAACTTGTAACTTCCTTTGTTGGCTGCAGTCTGTAACGTATTCCCCCCATCCTCTGGTGCACTGGAGTCAGATGATTTATGATAGGTGTATACAGTTGTATAAATATATATATCACTGCTGTCCTAATTGGGAGAGATGCTGGAAAGTAGTTCCCCAGGTGTCTCAATGACCACAATAAAGCAAACAGACAGGGAAAAGTGGAAATATGGTGCCCAGTGTCCACCCAATGTAACCACCAACATGTTTTTCGTGGCACCAAATCGAATTTTCCTTCTCTTCTGAGGAGACACCTGGACCCCGCACAGACCATCTGTTCTAGAAGTTTGGAAAATTGCCAGTGGACATGGTGCGCATGCGCCGCCGCTCCTATTCATGTAACATCAGCTCTGCAGTTCCCTGGAATCACCACTGTGCCCTGGACGGGACCCGGAGGCTGCTAGAACCGAACTATTCTGGGGATAGGACAAAGGCCATTTTTGGTACCTGCCTTCTGAGGATTGATACGATTTCCTCCTAATTCTTTGGGTTTTATAGTGTCAGATTTAGTCGCAGCGAGCATATTGTTCATGGCATGGGCCAGAGCATACACGGCTGTATACAGACTGAACGTCAGACTGAAACCCTCCAAGTCATAGTCTCGGTTAGTAGCCAGTTGTAGATACTCCATATACGCACATGGGGCTGTTACTGTCTCATTAGCCTCCCAATTTGGGCTCCCATAACTCAGAATCCAGGCTGAAGCCAATGGACAATTGCCTGGATAAGATGAAGGATTAACTTTCTTGATAAATTCACTAAGACCAGGAATGTTATGTCCTGCAGGATAGATCATTAAGGATCCATAGAAGGGAAATGTGGACACCAACATGTTATTTTCCATTGTTCTAAGTCCATCAGATAGAACAAAGACCATGTATCTATTCATTGTATGCAATATCCCCAATAGATGATCGAAACTGACATAGGTAATAAGGACTTTGGCCCTCGATGTCTTTATAGTTGTAGATGTCTTGTCATCCCATACAAGACTTCATTTTTCTTTGATCATATAAGCGACACAAGCCCCGCTCCTCCTGATGTCGTCTCTCATCGCTTCGCTGGCTCTCAGCTTACTCTCATCTTCTGTGGTCAATCTGTCTCTCTCTTCATGTCATCCCGGAAAGATTGGATGATATTGAGATCAGGGCTCCGCGGGGGCCGGATCATACCTCCCCAAACTCCTCCTCCAAAGGGCAAACATCACACCAAATATCAATGAGATTTAGATTTCTCTTTTGTCCATTCACTTTATGTTGCTCATTGCAAAATATAAACTATTAACACTACCAATAATACAAGTGGCCTCACATTGTGCCCCTACCTGTGGGTAGTTGTAAACTTGTAAGAGATTTTCCATTACCATACTAGGGGATGATAACAGGTGTCCGATGATACCGATGAGAGATCTGTTCTGACGACAGTCGTAATTCGGATTCAGATCCTTTTCTGTTCCACTTAACACTTTCATTGTTCCCTCTACAGCTCCAATATCTGTGTCACAAGTATCATAAATGTCATAGCCCAGGGTGATATTAGGTAAGATATCATGGTTCTGGTTAATCCCATTAATGGCAAAATCAAAAGCTAAAAAGTGTCAAAGAAATTGTGGGGAGTGTCTGCAAAAAATAGACAATTCACTGAAGAATCTAAAGAGTAACAAATATTTGGACTATTAGTTATTCTGTTGCTACTTGTTACGATGTTACTACGACTGATGGGCGAGTGGTTACTGATCAGCGTCACCAGTTCTATCATCTTCTTCATCTGCGCCTTGTTCATCCCCGTACACGAAAATATTAAAAAATTCCTGCTGTCAGAATAGGGCGACGCCAAGAAATTTTGGGAAAGATTTGGATTTTTGTAAAGGGGTTAAAATGCAAATAAACAATATAGATTTGGTATCCACAGAATCGTTCTGACCCACAGAATACAGACAAGCCCTATACCATGAAAGCAAAGCCTTTAAGAAAGTTTTTTTCCCCCAATTCCACCTCATTCTGAATTTTACCACAAACAGTAACATAACTATACCGTCATACATAAAACCTATAATACCACTATACAGTGACTGAAGCTTAGCAACACAGAGCGATTCAATAATGCCGCCAGTCAGTGAAACAAATCATCATACAGTAAACCAAAAATAGAATCAGTGGCTAAAGTTTACCACCATATAGTCACTAAATAATACAGTAACCAAATTATACCACCATACAGTAATGCAAAAATATTACCTTACAATGGCTACATATTAGATAAGAAGTCGTTAGAAGTTACTTGTTACAAAAAGTCATCAATTCTCCATCCATAAGTAATGCGAATAATGTCCAGGAAAGAGGAGAAGGAAGAGATTTTATACAATTAAAGGGATTACCGGAGACTTTTATGTCAGGTACCGATCCCTGACTGTAGGGGGCGCAGCAGCACTAGAATTAGCTGAGCTCTGTCCATTGTGCGCTGTGTACTGTGCTGTGTATTAGCCAAGAACCCAGGAGACGACGGAGTCCGGAATGTTTCTTAATACTCCCAATAAATAAGATATAAGACATAATGCAAAGATTCTCTTTATATGACAAATGATAGCACCCCGGGAGGTCTGGGGAATTGAAGGCGTTTATACCAAGTGATGGCAATTTTGTTGGCAGCCTATTGAAGTCAAGTATTATCGGCAACCTCCCTACTGGTCTAGGGTGACGGAGGGGCTTATGCCAATTTCGCTGCTGGCCTAGAGCAATGTAAGGGTTAAAGGTTTGCTGATAACGCAACTCCCAGAGGTTTAACCTCCCCAACGCCGCAGCAATACCGACTACAGAAGTTCTCATTACAAACAAATGAATTAAGTTAAAAAATAGCAGAATAAAAAAAATAAAACACATTAAAAAAAAAAACTACATGTATCCTGCAAATAGTGTCCAAATAACAAGTAATCCGGCAAAAAACGAGCCCAATGTGGCGGGAAAAATCCAAAATATGTTACTTACAGAATTAATAGAAAGTGTAGTATTTAGGATCCAAAACAGAAATAGAGAATATTTTGGAAGATACAATAAATATTTGCTTATACAGAAGACATGACCGCAGAATAATATAACAGAAGATGAAACATTGTTGCGGATTCAGGATATAAGATGAGCACATTCTATATAGTCAATGATCCCGACATGGCGAGTCCTGGACATCCCGGCCGTCCTTGTGTTGTACGAGACGGGATCAGAGACATCAGGTCTTGTAGGAAGAGAGAGAATCTGATGAATTGTCTGATCAGAGACGATAAGAAAGTCATTGATGAGACGCTGCAGATGGTTCTTCTTATTCCAGTCCCCGGTATGAGCCCGCGCGGTGCAGGTCTCCGGTCGGGCGCTGTCAGCAGATGTGCCAGTCACTCAGCTTATATAGGGCGAGACAAACAACACCCCAACAATGATACCCCCGGGGGGGCAACAAATGGGAATTCTCCAAACTGTTATTATTGGCCTCAGAATATTTCTTGTAAAAGAAAACCCAATTAAGTTCTAAAGTAAATGATATATTATAGAAACAATCCGCTGGTCCCGACAGTCATGTCCATGGGAATCCGGTGATGGAATATTTAGGGCTCGGAGTGTAAGAAATAAGGTGAAATTCTGGGCAAATTTTAATAATTAGCAAAATGGACAAATTAGATGTAATTTAACATCCTAAGGCCATAGTCACCTCCTCCACGTCGTCTAACAGCAAGAGGCTGAAGGTGAAGTCAGGGAGTCCCGAGGAATGGGGATCATTGAATATTGATGGCTACCTGCTTGAGGACCCCAGTGGGTAGTGGCCTAAAGTAAATGTATGTGGGCCAGTATATTGGGTGGAGGGACTTACTGTATGGGGGTCAGTATAGGGGGCACTTACTGTATGGGGGTCAGTATAGGGGGCACTTACTGTATGGGGGTCAGTATAGGGGGCACTTACTGTATGGGGTCAGTATAGGGGGCACTTACTGTATGGGGGTCAGTATAGGGGGCACTTACTGTATGGGGGTCAGTATAGGGGGCACTTACTGTATGGGGGTCAGTATAGGGGGCACTTACTGTATGGGGTCAGTATAGGGGGCACTTACTGTATGGGGGTCAGTATAGGGGGCACTTACTGTATGGGGGTCAGTATAGGGGTACTTACTGTTTGGGGGTCAGTATAGGGGGCACTTACTGTATGGGGGTCAGTATAGGGGGCACTTACTGTATGGGGGTCAGTATAGGGGTACTTACTGTATGGGGGTCAGTATAGGGGGCACTTACTGTATGGGGGTCAGTATAGGGGGCACTTACTGTATGGGGGTCAGTATAGGGGTACTTACTGTATGGGGGTCAGTATAGGGAGCACTTACTGTATGGAGCCTTTAAAGGGGGAATGTACTGTATAGGGATCAGTAAAGAGACATTATACTGTATGGGGGCCAAAAAAGGGCACTATAGCATGTGGTGAGGTCCATAAAGGGGGTGTTATACCTTGTTGGGGCAGCTGAGGTAAGGTGGGGCCTCTCCTAGTTACGCCCTGGGCTCTGTTTACACCTGCGTACAAGGGTCCAATACAAATTCTGTCAAATTTGTTGGGAAAAATAGCACTGAATGGTCCCAGTATAAGTGAAGGTCCAGGTGTCTCGTCTTGTGACTTATGTTACGTCTTAATAAACTCCTTCCGCTGTCTGTAGTGCCGGTGACGTACCCTGGATAGGTTTATCCCTCTTGTAAGTTTCTGTGCAGAGTTCTGGCTCTTATTCCCTCCTATCCAGATGTATACCAGGACCAGGATGATGGGTAGCTGAGGGTAAGTGACCACCTGGGCACCACCTCACCACTAGGGATGTGCAAACCGATTCCAGGACATCCTTGAGGTGTCCAGTGGTCTCCTGTCTAACATCGTGTAAGAACCAGCATTGTAACCTCGACGCACCCCATGTGATACTGAGGATTGTGACCCCGGGGTGCATGACATCAGCCGGAGGTCAGAAGAGGCCTGAAGAGGACACTGGAGGGGTCGATGGATGCCACAAGGATGCCCAGGAAAGGTGAGCCAAGGTGAAGGTAACTTGTTATTTCTCTTTACATTCCCTCGGCCCCCACTTATTATTCTGGGGTCTTTGGGGACCCCAGAGCAGCGATTCCAAACTAGGGAGCTGTGTAAACCCATCAGGGATGCCAATGCAATTCGAGGGGGAAATGGCTTCATTTTTGGCCATGAACATCCCAACTATAAAACTTTTTGCAAGTGCAGGTCTGAAATAGTGAATGTAATCCAAGCAATCTATAATTCCAATCATTGAAAATGATTGACTGATCAGAAATGTAGAAAGATCGAGCTAGAAAAAAATGTTAAAAAAAATTAGATCATTTAGCAAAATATTTTATGTCTACCTTGAAGAGTTGAAGTGACCAAGGGGGGGCGCCGCTCAGACCTAATATAATCCCAGCAAATGTTCCCTTTTCCTCTTCGCGCTCCACCAGTTTTTCCAAAGAAACAATGAAATAAAAAAGTTGCAACTAAGCAGAATTCAGGCAAATAAGTGGAAGTATTTGTTGGCACGGAGCCTGAAACTTTTTGGAATGTGAGGAAAGTTTTTTCGGGTGACAAGCGGTGCAATCGATTAGGTGCAGGCCACATGCTGGAGACGTCATTGCTCAAGCACCTGAGACAGATCTGGCAGGGGGACGTCTCTGAGCCGACTCCTTTTAGTGCCAGTTGTAGCTATTTCAAGGCTCTTCTTCGGCTGAGAGTACAGAGTACAACTAGACTACAAGAACTTCCCTTTACTTATTACAACATGTGTTAGGTTGGAGATGGCTCGTGAAGGTTCCCATCTGAAAACGCTTTATCCCACATAAGGTTTGATGTTCGCGGCTTATAAAGAAGAAACAGATTTTATCAGAGGAGCGATAATACGACCACTTTGATACCATCTGCAATGCCTCACACACGTACAAGGAACCCCAGCCCTATCCCCGATGTCAACTGGGACGTTGGACTCAAGGAAATGAACGAAACATGGAAAGGAGCGGTCGCCTGTATCGGAGTGGCAATATTCTTCATTATGACCATTGGTATTATCTATTGGCAGGTGATGGACCAACCGAACAAAAACTGGATCCTGAAAGGAGCCGTCAGTGGGCTGATATGGGAAAGGAACACTCACACTCTGATCCTGCAGACGTTGACTGAAGACAAGACCTACGTGGAGATCGATGTAGGAAACTTTCCCGATATGGAACAAAATTTTGTTAAAAACTTATGCTGGCTCAATAAGACCGACTTTTGTTATACTTGGGATTCTATCACAGACCTAAAGATCAGACTGGATCGCAAGTTCTCAGCTGGTACTGAGTGCTACAATATAACGTGGACCCCGATACACTGTGATGTGAAATTAAAGGTGAGTCCAATAATAACTGATGTATGGTATTGCATAAAAGTGTTGCCAGTCCACGATCGAAATCTACCTAAATATTCGGCTGTACGACATTGTAGGCTGCAGGATCCTAAGTAAGAGAGGGATTTCCAAGCAGGTGAAGCAAGTTTTGGCTACAAAGATCACTTGATACTTTCTGTGCAGACGTAGCCCCAAGTGCAGACGTGATACCCGCATAGGGGTCTATATATACATGACAAATATATATACCTATTGCAGAATGACTACTAGTGAGTGGTTCCTAGGAATACGCTGAGTAACATCTGCTTGTGCCTTTTTATAAGATTACAAGAAAATATCAATAGGAAAAAATGTTGCAAAAATTGTTGTTAAAAATGATCAATAATCCAAAGCTTTTCTGCCTGGAAATGGAGCTTAGAGGTCGTCAGTATATCGGAAAGTTACAATCCATGTAATGTGCCTTTAGTTTAGTCTAAATCTTATCTTCCCTGCTTAGAATATATTTAGCCGAATTTGTAGAAGTAAATGTGAGACTGAAGCACAGCTGGCGATACTGAAGGAATATTCAGATATACCGGGATGGATTAAGGATCTTTATTGCTATACAGCACTCCAAGGCTGCTATGGATCCACTGTATGGCCGACGACTAGACACCGGCGTAATCATGGCATATCTTTGCCACAATGTAGCAGATCTAGGTTGGCCTACAAGTGTGGATTCTCGGAGAAAAGGGGAACTGGCTTAAATGGGCCAAAAATGTGCCAAAACAAACCAACTAAAAAGTGGTCAAAATGTAGACGCGACAGTCTAAAAACAGCCCAGGTTTATCATCCGGCATCAGTCACTGGCACACTGTCTGACTATTAGTAAATCTGGGTCTGTATCTCTTTGTATCTCCTAAAGAATTTCCATCTGAATCCTAAGAAAACAAAACTGTTACAATATACAGTAACGCGGCCATGTTCGGTGTTATATACAGTAACGCGGCCATGTTCGGTGTTATATACAGTAACGCGGGCCATGTTTGGTAGGACACGTGAAAAGTATACAATATTTAACGTTTGTCTAATACCAAGAAGTTCCATGTATCCAGCTTTAGGGCTAGTTTGTATTGGAGCGAATGTAACTTTTTTGTTTCCAAATGCAATATTGTTACTGAGAAAGTGAAGGCTCCAGCTAAGGAGAATGCAGCTAATAATGGAAAAACTGGTCCAGATTGACTTGTGTGGTTACAATAAGACCCTGGTATAGACATGGTGGATCTTTGGTGCAATGTATTACATGATAAGTGGATATGATAAGTGGATTAGATGTGATATTGGCGGTGGTATCTGCTACCTATGGGTCACACCACATACAGGCTCATACGCTCTGTTTGCATTATGTCTATGCCATACTACAAAAACTTTGCTGACATGACGGTTTGAGTCTTCAGTAGAGGTTTACACACAGAGGATTTTCCATTGTTTAACCCCATCCAAAGCTCTGAGATATGTCCCTGTATGTCTGTAAGGTTATACTCCAGGGTATATGGCTTTTGTGATCAGGTGAATGGAGCCATACGGTTTTGCTTGGCGTAGACTCTAGAAGCTTTTTTCCATGCACACACCATATGTAGCACTTAAAACAGATGGGAAAATGATGGAAATGACACCTTATGTATGAGGGATCTATTTGGGGTTTATTGAGATCATAAAGAAGTTATATAGAAAAGCTGCCCTTCCCCCCCCCCAATCTGCAGAGACTTAGGGTATGTTCCACTCCAAAATCATATTCCCCCCTGATTCTACCTCCCGTTGTATTCAATAGAAGACAGAGATCGGACCAGGACACTGAAATAATAAAACTTGCAGTGGATTCTGTGGAGGATTCAGCTGCAGAATCCAGGACCTGACCAACTCTCTGAGTCCAATCATCGGAGCCCAATCCATGAAATAGATGGGGGGGAACTTTAATGTCCTGCTTTGGAATTCCCTGTTCGGTCACTGGGGGGACCCAGGGATTAGGACACTTACCCCCTGTCCTATGTATAGAAGATAATAAGAGGACAATCCCTTTAAGTGTGACCATCATTCCCCTGGAGAGAAGGATTCCTACAATAATCAGTGTAAATATTAAATATGGACATTTTAGCTGCAGCAATGACAATTTAGACTGAAGATGGAGTTTCTGCAGCTCTTGGCACCGGCTTCTCCCCCACTCTCCATATTAAGGATATAAAGTGTACTTATTCCAATTACAGGAGCTTGGAAGAATCTTATAATTGGATTTATGTCGCTAATCTTCTGCCAAATTGAAGGTAACTAATGGTGAGGTGGGAAATTTCATGCATTTATTAGGTAGCTCAGAATTTGCCGACCTCCTTAGTCTCAGATAGTTTCCTATCTCTTATTCTCATTATATTGTAGGGGGAAGGCGCAGCACCCCGAATCTCAGGCCGGGCTCACAGGTCATAGTCGTGCCCCTTACAACAACATCACACTTTTGTACTAGCAATTGTCAGGGCGTTGGATTGTATTTATCGGCTGCACCTTTGTAACATTGTTCACTTGTATAAACTAAATTGCCAATTCCTTACAATTACATGTAAATCGGATCTGCGGGAATCACTGGCAGGATATTACACCATGTGACATACCCCAACACTTCATGTGAGGCCTTAGATATTGGGACTTCTAGAGTTTGGGAATAACTTGCCTTCTGGTCAATATAAAGGACATGAAAGAGCCGGCTCACGAAACCTGGGAATAAAGGAACAGAACAGGAGTAAAAGATCTGACTCCAGACTGATGTGCTTCGTGTCTACACCAATCAATCTATTGCTTAACCATATCTGGCATCTCCCGGTTCCGTGCCTGCGTACTGGGAATGTGTACGTTCCAGCAGATATAGGAATGCTTTCTGTGGCTTTGATTATATTTTCTGCTCATCCTCTACATCTTGTGCTGATCATCCAGCAGCGGCTCCAGGATGACGATCCCATCGTGGTATTTGCTGACTGGAAATACAGCAGTAATGTCAGATGGGATCGGCAGCGCGGTTACGAATCGTCTGCGGTCTCGTGTAGTCGCGCTCGTACTTATTTCTAATTGGAATCCTTGGAACTATTTCCATAATGAAACACAATGAAACCAGACAGCGCGGCTGAGCTGAAACATTTAGGTAAATTCGTCACCACTTGTGTGATGACACTTCATATGTACAAGAGCTCCATGTGGTCTCACACAGAGAGGAGCTGTCACCAGGCATGAAAAGCCCAATGACATCATCTGATCAGTGATGTCACCAGGCATGAAAAGCCCAATGACATCATCATCTGATCAGTGATGTTACCAGGTCTGAAAAGATCAATGACATCATCATCTGATCAGTGATGTCACCAGGCATGAAAAGCCCAATGACATCATCTGATCAGTGATGTCACCAGGCATGAAAAGCCCAATGACATCATCATCTGATCAGTGATGTTACCAGGTCTGAAAAGATCAATGACATCATCATCTGATCAGTGATGTCACCAGGCATGAAAAGCCCAATGACATCATCTGATCAGTGATGTCACCAGGCATGAAAAGCCCAATGACATCATCATCTGATCAGTGATGTTACCAGGTCTGAAAAGATCAATGACATCATCATCTGATTAGTGATGTCACCAGGCATGAAAAGATCAATGACATCATCATCTGATCAGTGATGTCACCAGGCATGAAAAGCTCAATGACATCATTATCTGATCGTTGCAGTCACCTGGCCATTCCATAGATATAAGCCCTGTTAGTGTTCCTGCAAGTTTATATCTATAATTTGTCATTTCATTCATATGCAAATGAGGGAAAGTGATTTGCATGAGAATCTAAAGGTGAGACGCCTCCCAAGCATTGCAAAACCTGCACAATAATTTACATGCAAATGGGGCTCCAAAGCTGAATTACAGAGACCTATTTGGAAGCTGCAGAACCCCCTCTACAAGGTGCTGGGATTGGGTTTATAACGGATTTACTACTGACAGACTCCCTCTAAAGGGGAACTCCAACACATCTGACAGCTGCTTATGTGCTAGATCCAAAAGCTGCTTATATGTTAAATTCCCAACTGTCCCATTGTAATCCTTGCACTGTCTTCACTTTGTAGCGGAGATGATGTTCCAGACATGGCCACTGATATACCTAATGTATTGCTGCTGTAATGTAAAGACAGACCAGCAGGGGTCTCAGCATCGGAGCAATGGGGGGGGGGGGGGGGGGACAAGTAGCCATATTAGTGTCACATATCCCCGGCTGGCAGGGTGCCAGGTGATCCTGGTGGCCTATTCAGTGTATCTGATCCTATATTAATACTGATGTTTGGTGTTGTCTGTATTCCTCACCGTTCTGTACCTGCAAAGCAGTGGCTGACTCTCTACTAATGGCGGTATGTGGCGGTCTGTGTGTCGTCCTCTCGCCCCCGGCGGTCTTCATCTTGTCTCTGGATATGGATGATATTAGCCTAGAGGAGAGCAGCCTGGTACATGGAGAACTCTCTTATATTCACCTGTCCTGCTCATCTATGTTCATAGTATTTATGATTAATGATAACGTTGTTTTATAGTCGGGGTTATACTTTACACGTAGCACTTCTCGGCAGCCATGCCATATTCTGACCATTCTAATCTGTCTGTTGGGGATTTCGTCTCCCCCTGTATTTTCAGATCATTGTCTATGACAGTAACCTTGGAATATTCTTCATTCTCCATACACTTCATTATTCTGTGTATACAATGTATCTACATGTTACCCATTGCTCACATTGTACAAGTCTCACAGGATCTTTTCTGCTCTCCGCAGCTCTTTGGATTGTTCAGATGATTTTCCCCATTCAGGAGTCATGTGAATTGCTAAACCTCGCTAATCTGGCCCTGGGAATTACAGAAACCCTTAATTACAATATAGGATTTGCATTGAGGTTACTTGACCAAAGTTCACACAAGGCGGCCGTGCATTTACCAAATTCCAAGGTCCAAAATCTTCTCCTTTTTATTTCATTGTAGTTCTATGAGTGAGTGTTTGATCCTCCTGTTAGGACCCACAAGTCGTCTCTTCCCATCGAGTCATCAATTAGCGACAATGGACGGCAGGCGGGAACAAGATTCATCTGAATGACACTTACTGATGGGCCGTATTGGCTGTGACCCCCCCAGATATAGAGCTGGGGCCTGCAATCCTGCCCAAATTTACCTTTACACTGGAGAGAAAGGGAAAATAAGACATAGAACAGAAGCCCCCAATACAAGAAGCGTCTCTGAGCCCCTTGCGCTTCACAGAATCCACCATTAGCTGACACTTCGGAGAATTATTTTAGGGACATGGATGTGATTTTCAAGGTAGTAATAGGTGGGGTTCCCCAAAATATTTCAGGGAGAAAATATTCAAAATTTTTGGCGGCACCATCTAAGTTACTTGCCATGCCCCTATTTATGGGTAACAACCCTTGTTTAAAAATCTGGATAAGACTTCTGTGCTATTTTGCCCTGTAAAATGCCAGTGCTGCCTAGGCTGCACCCCTCCATGTGTTACACAGGGCTGCTCTATTTAGTATAATGACCCCTGATTGCCCCCACACTTTATGATGCTCCTTAGTGGTTTCCGCACAGTATAATGCCCCCTTTCTAGCATCCACATAGTGTAATACTCCTGTAGTGCCCCTATTATAAATACTATATACAGTAGTATAGATACCTATAATATACACACCGGGGGGTATAGCGCTACTCCCACCCTTAGTGCCCCCACTCTGTATTATGCCCCCTGACACTAATCACTTACTATCACTTGGACTTCCCAGCATGCCAGTCTGCATTGTGTTCCGATATTGAGCAATACCGGGATGTAACGTCCTAATGTTATTGAGCTTCCAAACATAATAACCAGGAGCAGGAAGAGGAAGAGAGAGATGTGAGTACAACGAAATAATCCAAAAGGTAGAAACCAAATACAAAAACTGACACCCCGATTTGCCCTGGATGAAGCCTCGGACAAATATCTGCCTGGACTCCCCTTTACAAATCAACATTCGGTAACTCTATGATTGTGAGCTCGGAGGTTATCATTAGCAGAAAGTCACATGAAATAACTGTACTTGCAGATAAGAGAGGACGGACATGTCTACACTTTACTTATATCCGGTTATTCATGTAATTCTCAAAATATGTATCAAAGAATATTCATGATGGCCTCATGCTTATCAATAATCACTCATCTCATTTATCTCTCTTATCTATCATCAGTCTTATCACTTATCACTATTATCTCTCTTATCTCCGTTATCACTCTTATCTCTCTCTCTTTCTTTCTTTCTTTCTTTCTCTCTTACCTCTCTTATCTCTATTATCTCTCTTATCTCTCTCTTATCACACTTATCTCTGGTATCTCTGGTATCAGTCTTATCTCTTCCCATCAGTCTTATCTCTCTTATCTCTCTTATCTCTCTTATCACGCTTATCTCTCATCAGTCTTATAATATCTCTCTTATCTGTTATCACTATGGGAAGAATATGCAAATCTGTCTCCCAAGATGTAAACAGGGAGACAGTGCCTCTGTTATGCTGCCCTCTATATAGCTCTATATAACAGAGGCACTGTCTCCCTGTTTACATCTTGGGAGACAGATTTGCATATTCTTCCCATGTTCCCTTGCAGTGGAGCAACTATGGCTGTATAAGTCTCCACACACCTGAGAAGGTGGTCTCTCCCTAAGGAAAGACGTTATCCCCGCAATCTGTTATCACTAGTCACTCTTATCCCTCGTATCTCTCTTATCACCCTTATCTCTCATCAGTCTTATCACTTATCTCTCTTATCTCTCTCTCTTATCTCTGTTATCACTAGTCACTCTTATCTCTCTTATCTGTCATATCTCTGGTATCTCTCTTATCTCTCTTATCTCTCTCTCTTATCTCTGTTATCACTAGTCACTCTTATCTCTCTTATCTGTCATATCTCTGGTATCTCTCTTATCTCTCTTATCTCTCTCTCTTATCTCTGTTATCACTAGTCACTCTTATCTCTCTTATCTGTCATATCTCTGGTATCTCTCTTATCTCTCTTATCACTTATCTCTCTTATCTCTCTCTTATCTCTGTTATCACTAGTCACTCTTATCTCTCTTATCTGTCATTTCTCTGGTATCTCTCTTATCTCTCTTATCACTTATCTCTCTTATCTCTCTTATCTCCCTTATCTCTGTTATCACCAGTCACTCTCATCACTCGTCCCTGTCACTCTTCTCATTCCCACCTCCTGACTATTTAGGAATATTGCGACTTCTTGGATGAAGTTGACTGCAGTTACCAAATATACATCCCCTGGGCCCGGGCCTTGGTATGCAGATCTTGTCATCCAACATATATCTCCATATCCGGTGCACAGATCATATTCTCTAATTCATGGCTCAGTCACAGCGTCTGTCCTCCAGAGCAAAGCTCCTTAGACTCTTATACACAGATCACTTTCAGCAGTCTCTGGCATTCATGCCTTGTCTATCTAGCAATCAATCTTGTTGAACAGAATCTCATAGGTTGATCCTATGGACTGGAATCCCCCCCCCACCACCACCACCACCACCACCACCACCACCACCACCACCATGACGGTTCTGGAGAAGTAATGTTGGTGGCCACAGACAGGGTTTGGCCCATGGTCTACGAGTTGAGTAATGAGGACCCCTACTCTACAGTATCTTCATTGACACCTCCCATCAGGGTACAGTTGTGTCCAGATACACATCAGCCGGTCCTGCTGAAATCGGCAATTTTGGAGCAATATCCATGTGCAGTGCGTGGCCATCTTTAACCCTAGCTGCTGTATGTGAATTCTCAGGTGGCAGAACATGACGGGAGTAAATTAAACGCTGTCACCCAATTTAGACTTGGTTCCTAGTACAAGAGGTCACCACCCCGACCAAGGAATTGAACGACAGTGTAAACAAATTATTTAGCAGAGTTCCAGGAGATGGAGCGCGTACGTTACAGCAATGAAGGAGCAGCACATATGGCCCAGGAGACATGTAGATGTGGTGAAAGGACGAGGAGACGAGAATTATCTTTTCCATTTAGATAACTGACTGCAGTGCTGAGGAAGCAAATAGACAACATAACTCCAAAACATGGCTGACATGGAGGACACTGCTCTCCTGGAGTCTGCTCATCCGTATTACATGGCGCTTACTAGAGTCCCTGCAATGTGAAAATCAGCAGATTTGGTTACGAGTCTTACACAGATCCGGAATGGCCGACTGTCCACAGAATATTTATCTACGGACAGACATGATCATTGTAACAACATGAATACAATGTATCTAAGGTTTGTTACATCTCCAGAACCTTGTCGGATTGTTTCACAGTTTTGTTACAGTCCAAACTGGAGATTCTCTTATACTCCGGGGTCTGAGATCAGTGGACGCCCAAGTTGTGCGAATAATCCCCCACCCCCATTGTTTAGCATTACATAGTTATACGGCTCACTCCTCTCCTTCTCCTTTTAGGATTGCTTTTCGATGACAAACGTGTCCTGGTATGGTGGAGCAACCCTCAGCGCTCAGCACTGGCCCATCAACAACGTCAATGTAGATTTACAACCTTTTGTGATCAGTAACCTGAAGTCCAGTCCTGGCGCCTACGGAACCATATTAGAAAGATATTTCATAGGATCGACTGGTAAGTGAAAATACATCACAGGTCAACGACAACTCACTGGAAGAAACCAACAGGAATTAGGTATCTACATGGCAGATATGGGAAGTACATTACTTTTTGTTCTCCAATGTTGTTCAGTTTGAGCCAGAAAAAGTGTTATGTGAAGGTGAAGAAAGATAGATAGGTTACTGACACCAGAACCAGTATATCACCCCAGCCCTGCAGATAGATAGGTTACTGTCACCAGAACCAGCATATCACCCCAGCCCTGCAGATAGATAGGTTACTGTCACCAGAACCAGTATATCACCCCAGCCCTGCAGATAGATAGGTTACTGTCACCAGACCCAGCATATCACCCCAGTCCTGCAGATAGATAGGTTACTGACACCAGAACCAGTATATCACCCCAGCCCTGCAGATAGATAGGTTACTGTCACCAGAACCAGCATATCACCCCAGCCCTGCAGATAGATAGGTTACTGTCACCAGACCCAGCATATCACCCCAGCCCTGCAGATAGATAGGTTACTGTCACCAGACCCAGCATATCACCCCAGCCCTGCAGATAGATAGGTTACTGTCACCAGAACCAGTATATCACCCCAGCCCTGCAGATAGATAGGTTACTGTCACCAGAACCAGCATATCACCCCAGCCCTGCAGATAGATAGGTTACTGTCACCAGACCCAGCATATCACCCCAGCCCTGCAGATAGATAGGTTACTGTCACCAGACCCAGTATATCACCCCAGCCCTGCAGATAGATAGGTTACTGTCACCAGAACCAGCATATCACCCCAGCCCTGCAGATAGATAGGTTACTGTCACCAGACCCAGTATATCACCCCAGCCCTGCAGATAGATAGGTTACTGTCACCAGAACCAGCATATCACCCCAGCCCTGCAGATAGATAGGTTACTGACACCAGAACCAGTATATCACCCCAGCCCTGCAGATAGATAGGTTACTGTCACCAGAGCCAGCATATCACCCCAACCCTGCAGATAGATAGGTTACTGTCACCAGAACCAGCATATCACCCCAGCCCTTCAGATAGATAGGTTACTGTCACCAGAGCCAGCATATCACCCCAACCCTGCAGATAGATAGGTTACTGTCACCAGAACCAGCATATCACCCCAGCCCTGCAGATAGATAGGTTACTGTCACCAGAGCCAGCATATCACCCCAACCCTGCAGATAGATAGGTTACTGTCACCAGAACAAGCATATCACCCCAGCCCTTCAGATAGATAGGTTACTGTCACCAGAGCCAGCATATCACCCCAGCCCTGCAGATAGATAGGTTACTGTCACCAGAGCCAGCATATCACCCCAACCCTGCAGATAGATAGGTTACTGTCACCAGAGCCAGCATATCACCCCAACCCTGCAGATAGATAGGTTACTGTCACCAGAACCAGCATATCACCCCAGCCCTGTAGATAGATAGGTTACTGTCACCAGAACCAGCATATCACCCCAGCCCTGCAGATAGATAGGTTACTGTCACCAGAACCAGCATATCACCCCAGCCCTGCAGATAGATAGGTTACTGTCACCAGAACCAGCATATCACCCCAGCCCTGCAGATAGATAGGTTACTGTCACCAGATCCAGCATATCACCCCAGTCCTGCAGGTAGATAGGTTACTGACACCAGAACCAGCATATCACCCCAGCCCTGCAGATAGATAGGTTACTGTCACCAGGCCCAGTATATCACCCCAGCCCTGCAGATAGATAGGTTAGTGTCACCAGAACCAGCATATCACCCCAGCCCTGCAGATAGATAGGTTACTGTCACCAGAACCAGCATATCACCCCAGCCCTGCAGATAGATAGGTTACTGTCACCAGAACCAGCATATGACCCCAGTCCTGCAGATAGATAGGTTACTGTCACCAGAACCAGCATATTACCCCAGCCCTGCAGATAGATAGGTTACTGTCACCAGAACCAGCATATCACCCCAGTCCTGCAGATAGATAGGTTACTGTCACCAGAACCAGCATATGACCCCAGTCCTGCAGATAGATAGGTTACTGTCACCAGAACCAGCATATCACCCCAGTCCTGCAGATAGATAGGTTACTGTCACCAGAACCAGCATATCACCCCAGCCCTGCAGATAGATAGGTTACTGTCACCAGTACCAGCATATCACCCCAGCCCTGCAGATAGATAGGTTACTGTCACCAGAACCAGCATATCACCCCAGCCCTGCAGATAGATAGGTTACTGACACCAGAACCAGTATATCACCCCAGCCCTGCAGATAGATAGGTTACTGTCACCAGAGCCAGCATATCACCCCAACCCTGCAGATAGATAGGTTACTGTCACCAGAACCAGCATATCACCCCAGCCCTTCAGATAGATAGGTTACTGTCACCAGAGCCAGCATATCACCCCAACCCTGCAGATAGATAGGTTACTGTCACCAGAACCAGCATATCACCCCAGCCCTGCAGATAGATAGGTTACTGTCACCAGAGCCAGCATATCACCCCAACCCTGCAGATAGATAGGTTACTGTCACCAGAACAAGCATATCACCCCAGCCCTTCAGATAGATAGGTTACTGTCACCAGAGCCAGCATATCACCCCAGCCCTGCAGATAGATAGGTTACTGTCACCAGAGCCAGCATATCACCCCAACCCTGCAGATAGATAGGTTACTGTCACCAGAACCAGCATATCACCCCAGCCCTGTAGATAGATAGGTTACTGTCACCAGAACCAGCATATCACCCCAGCCCTGCAGATAGATAGGTTACTGTCACCAGAACCAGCATATCACCCCAGCCCTGCAGATAGATAGGTTACTGTCACCAGAACCAGCATATCACCCCAGCCCTGCAGATAGATAGGTTACTGTCACCAGATCCAGCATATCACCCCAGTCCTGCAGGTAGATAGGTTACTGACACCAGAACCAGCATATCACCCCAGCCCTGCAGATAGATAGGTTACTGTCACCAGGCCCAGTATATCACCCCAGCCCTGCAGATAGATAGGTTAGTGTCACCAGAACCAGCATATCACCCCAGCCCTGCAGATAGATAGGTTACTGTCACCAGACCCAGCATATCACCACAGCCCTGCAGATAGATAGGTTACTGTCACCAGAACCAGCATATCACCCCAGCCCTGCAGATAGATAGGTTACTGTCACCAGAACCAGCATATCACCCCAGCCCTGCAGATAGATAGGTTACTGTCACCAGACCCAGCATATCACCCCAGCCCTGCAGATAGATAGGTTACTGTCACCAGAACCAGCATATCCCCCCAGCCCTGCAGATAGATAGGTTACTGTCACCAGAACCAGCATATCCCCCCAGCCCTGCAGATAGATAGGTTACTGTCACCAGAACCAGCATATCACCCCAGCCCCGCAGATAGATAGGTTACTGTCACCAGAACCAGTATATCACCCCAGCCCTGCAGATAGATAGGTTACTGTCACCAGAACCAGCATATCACCCCAGCCCTGCAGATAGATAGGTTACTGTCACCAGAACCAGCATATCACCACAGCCCTGCAGATAGATAGGTTACTGTCACCAGAACCAGCATATCACCCCAGCCCTGCAGATAGATAGGTTACTATCACCAGACCCAGCATATCACCCCAGCCCTGCAGATAGATAGGTTACTGTCACCAGACCCAGCATATCACCCCAGCCCTGCAGATAGATAGGTTACTGTCACCAGAACCAGCATATTACCCCAGCCCTGCAGATAGATAGGTTACTGTCACCAGAACCAGTATATCACCCCAGCCCTGCAGATAGATAGGTTACTGTCACCAGAACCAGCATATTACCCCAGCCCTGCAGATAGATAGGTTACTGTCACCAGACCCAGCATATCACCCAGCCCTGCAGATAGATAGGTTACTGACACCAGAACCAGCATATCACCCCAGCCCTGCAGATAGATAGGTTACTGTCACCAGAACCAGCATATCACCCCAGCCCTGCAGATAGATAGGTTACTGTCATCAGAACCAGCATATCACCCCAGCCCTGCAGATAGATAGGTTACTGTCATCAGAACCAGCATATCACCCCAGCCCTGCAGATAGATAGGTTACTGTCACCAGAACCAGCATATCACCCCAGCCCTGCAGATAGATAGGTTACTGTCACCAGAACCAGCATATCACCCCAGCCCTGCAGATAGATAGGTTACTGTCACCAGAACCAGCATATCACCCCAGCCCTGCAGATAGATAGGTTACTGTCACCAGACCCAGCCTCTTAGGCCAAATCCCAGGTCACCGGTTCTACTTTGAGCTTGGGGGAGGAGAGTCTTGTAAATTATTGACACTTTCCTAAAGCATTAAGCTCTTATAGAACATTGTAAATCCAGAACAAAACAAAGCAATAATAAGTAATGAGCGACTGTCGTCTCCTCGGGATTGTTGCGTCTTGTAAAGTATCATTAGTACATTCTATTTCTATAATAGATGAACCAAGCAGAATACTATGCAAGAAAGTCACTGGAGACCACAGAAGGATTGTCACATTGTCTATACTTTCTTTGCAATAATTTTAGGCAAATTATATTCAGATGGGTCTCAGTGTATTATTATAGTGTATTTATAATATTACTGCTTTACTAAGTACAGCTGGATATATAACCCCTGTCTGTATATTCTGGTAGGATGTATGAATGTCTTAGATGAGGGAATCTACTTGGCACTCCTTTCTATTAGTAAAAGGTAACTAGATGTAATATTGTTATATGATAGATGAGCTTGAAACACACAGGTCTGTCAAGTCCAATCTATACGCTATAGTGTTGATCCAGAGGAACATACTGGTCTAGGTGTAGAGGACGTCCCCTTGTCACTGTCACCGGTCTAGGTGTAGAGGACGTCCCCTTGTCACTGTCACCGGTCTAGGTGTAGAGGACGTCCCCTTGTCACTGTCACCGATCTAGGTGTAGAGGACATCTCCTTGTCACTGTCACTGGTCTAGGTGTAGAGGACGTCCCCTTGTCACTGTCACTGGTCTAGGTGTAGAGGACGTCCCCTTGTCACTGTCACCAGTCTAGGTGTAGAGGACGTCCCTTTGTCACTGTCACTGGTCTAGGTGTAGAGGACGTCCCCTTGTCACTGTCACTGGTCTAGGTGTAGAGGACGTCCCCTTGTCATTGTCACCGGTCTAGGTGTAGAGGACATCCCCTTGTCACTGGTCTAGGTGTAGAGGACGTCTCCTTGTCACTGTCACTGGTCTAGGTGTAGAGGACGTCCCCTTGTCACCGGTCTAGGTGTAGAGGACGTCCCCTTGTCACCGATCTAGGTGTAGAGGACGTCCCCTTGTCACTGTCACTGGTCTAGGTGTAGAGGACGTCCCCTTGTCACCGGTCTAGGTGTAGAGGACGTCCCCTTGTCACCGATCTAGGTGTAGAGGACGTCCCCTTGTCACTGTCACTGGTCTAGGTGTAGAGGACGTCCCCTTGTCACTGTCACCGGTCTAGGTGTAGAGGACGTCCCCTTGTCACTGTCACCAGTCTAGGTATAGAGGACGTCCCCTTGTCACTGTCACCAGTCTAGGTGTAGAGGACGTCCCCTTGTCACTGTCACCAGTCTAGGTATAGAGGACGTCCCCTTGTCACTGTCACCAGTCTAGGTGTAGAGGACGTCCCCTTGTTACTGGTCTAGGTGTAGATGACGTCCCCTTGTTACTGGTCTAGGTGTAGATGACGTCCCCTTGTTACTGGTCTAGGTGTAGATGACGTCCCCTTGTTACTGGTCTAGGTGTAGAGGACGTCCCCTTGTTACTGGTCTAGGTGTAGATGACGTCCCCTTGTCACTGTCACCGGTCTAGGTGTAGAGGACGTCCCCTTGTTACTGGTCTAGGTGTAGAGGACGTCCCCTTGTTACTGGTCTAGGTGTAGAGGACGTCCCCTTGTCACTGTCACTGGTCTAGGTGTAGAGGACGTCCCCTTGTCACTGTCACCGGTCTAGGTGTAGAGAACGTCCCCTTGTCACTGTTACTGGTCTAGGTGTAGAGGACGTCCCCTTGTCAGTGTCACCGGTCTAGGTGTAGAGAACGTCCCCTTGTCACTGTTACTGGTCTAGGTGTAGAGGACGTCCCCTTGTTACTGGTCTAGGTGTAGAGGACGTCCCCTTGTCACTGTCACCGGTCTACGTGTAGAGGACGTCCCCTTGTCACTGTCACCGGTCTAGGTGTAGAGGACGTCCCCTTGTCACTGTCACCGGTCTAGGTGTAGAGGACGTCCCCTTGTCACTGTCACCGATCTAGGTGTAGAGGACATCTCCTTGTCACTGTCACTGGTCTAGGTGTAGAGGACGTCCCCTTGTCACTGTCACTGGTCTAGGTGTAGAGGACGTCCCCTTGTCACTGTCACCAGTCTAGGTGTAGAGGACGTCCCTTTGTCACTGTCACTGGTCTAGGTGTAGAGGACGTCCCCTTGTCACTGTCACTGGTCTAGGTGTAGAGGACGTCCCCTTGTCATTGTCACCGGTCTAGGTGTAGAGGACATCCCCTTGTCACTGGTCTAGGTGTAGAGGACGTCTCCTTGTCACTGTCACTGGTCTAGGTGTAGAGGACGTCCCCTTGTCACCGGTCTAGGTGTAGAGGACGTCCCCTTGTCACCGATCTAGGTGTAGAGGACGTCCCCTTGTCACTGTCACTGGTCTAGGTGTAGAGGACGTCCCCTTGTCACCGGTCTAGGTGTAGAGGACGTCCCCTTGTCACCGATCTAGGTGTAGAGGACGTCCCCTTGTCACTGTCACTGGTCTAGGTGTAGAGGACGTCCCCTTGTCACTGTCACCGGTCTAGGTGTAGAGGACGTCCCCTTGTCACTGTCACCAGTCTAGGTATAGAGGACGTCCCCTTGTCACTGTCACCAGTCTAGGTGTAGAGGACGTCCCCTTGTCACTGTCACCAGTCTAGGTATAGAGGACGTCCCCTTGTCACTGTCACCAGTCTAGGTGTAGAGGACGTCCCCTTGTTACTGGTCTAGGTGTAGATGACGTCCCCTTGTTACTGGTCTAGGTGTAGATGACGTCCCCTTGTTACTGGTCTAGGTGTAGATGACGTCCCCTTGTTACTGGTCTAGGTGTAGAGGACGTCCCCTTGTTACTGGTCTAGGTGTAGATGACGTCCCCTTGTCACTGTCACCGGTCTAGGTGTAGAGGACGTCCCCTTGTTACTGGTCTAGGTGTAGAGGACGTCCCCTTGTTACTGGTCTAGGTGTAGAGGACGTCCCCTTGTCACTGTCACTGGTCTAGGTGTAGAGGACGTCCCCTTGTCACTGTCACCGGTCTAGGTGTAGAGAACGTCCCCTTGTCACTGTTACTGGTCTAGGTGTAGAGGACGTCCCCTTGTCAGTGTCACCGGTCTAGGTGTAGAGAACGTCCCCTTGTCACTGTTACTGGTCTAGGTGTAGAGGACGTCCCCTTGTTACTGGTCTAGGTGTAGAGGACGTCCCCTTGTCACTGTCACCGGTCTACGTGTAGAGGACGTCCCCTTGTCACTGTCACCGGTCTAGGTGTAGAGGACGTCCCCTTGTCACTGTCACCGGTCTAGGTGTAGAGAACGTCCCCTTGTCACTGTCACTGGTCTAGGTGTAGAGGACGTCCCCTTGTCACTGTCACCGGTCTAGGTGTAGAGAACGTCCCCTTGTCACTGTCACTGGTCTAGGTGTAGAGGACGTCCCCTTGTCACTGTTACTGGTCTAGGTGTAGAGGACGTCCCCTTGTTACTGGTCTAGGTGTAGAGGACGTCCCCTTGTCACTGTCACCGGTCTAGGTGTAGAGGACGTCCCCTTGTCACTGTCACCGGTCTAGGTGTAGAGAACGTCCCCTTGTCACTGTCACTGGTCTAGGTGTAGAGAACGTCCCCTTGTCACTGTCACTGGTCTAGGTGTAGAGGACGTCCCCTTGTCACTGTCACCGGTCTAGGTGTAGAGGACGTCCCCTTGTCACTGTCACCGATCTAGGTGTAGAGGACGTCCCCTTGTCAGTGTCACCGGTCTAGGTGTAGAGGAAGTCCCCTTGTCAGTGTCACCGGTCTAGGTGTAGAGGACGTCCCCTTGTCACTGTCACTGGTCTAGGTGTAGAGGATGTCCCCTTGTCACTGTCACCGGTCTAGGTGTAGAGGACGTCTCCTTGTCACTTGGTTGTAGATTGGACTTGATGGACCGGAGTCTTCATATAACCTCCTCTACTTAGTAACTATATTTGTATTTGATTTTTCACTATCATTTTACCCAGGCGTTTCAGTTCTGATCAGTCCAAATATTCCAATTTCCATGACAATTCAGAAGAATAAATACTTTTGTGTGGAGACACCAGCGAGCACTGAGAGGTTTCCATTGCAATATACGATTTGCATCGGACAGAACATTCAGACGGTTCATCAAGAGATAGGAAACCAACTTTACCAGAACCAAAGGACCCTCCCCAACCTCAGCATTGTCAGGTAACACAGACTAAGAGGACACATAGGGCAAGTTTATACCAAGTTTTGTAACTGTGGCATTCCTAAAGGGAAAGGAATAAGCAAATAGGAAAAGCAGAACTTCCTCTAGCACCACCTTTTGGAAGGCAGCTCCTTATAGATCAATGCCTGGTTATCCCAAAACCTAGTGAAATTGTCTGGGAATACAGCTAAGCCAGAATGTCTCCTCCAAAAGGAACCTATCTGGAGTCAGCTTTTACAAGGGTATTGCCCCTCATCAGTGTGAGACAAGGAACTAGAAGGGTAAGAGGTCATAGATCTCCTTAAGGAGATGTTGCCTATAAGGGCTGATCTTGTGACTTATTAATCAATAACCCTGAAACAGCTGCCTGCAGATGGGTCATTATACAAATTATTTTACCTATTGGATGTATCTATTGCCCCTTGTGTACCAAACGCCATGAATAAAGGAAACCTGCAGACCCCATAGACTATAACAGGTTTCCGTCTAAAAAAGGGGGGAAAATGCCCATTTTTAAATTGGATTTGGGGACGAAAACCCCAACATAGAGCAGGCGCAGGTGTGAACCCAGCCTAATAGTTCTTATTATGTCACTGATACAGGACCCCAGTTTGGAAACATTACGGGGAATCTGATTCTGCAGCAAAACTCGAGAGAGAAGTGAGATCGTTCCATAACAAGTTACGGCGGCACGGTCTGGGGGAAAGCCTGATATCACTCAATGAACATTCCACATTGTTACTTGCTATGAAGGTAAGGATATCGGGGACACTATACACAAAGGGGGGGCTACAAGATCACTTATTACATGAAAAATATTTGGCTATTTTTATAGGACCACAAACCAAACACAGACCAAGGTGGAGAGACTCAAAGACAGCGCAGGGATCCGCATACGATTAAGAACCTCAATATCTCAGTCTCCTCATCTCTGTACCAAAGTGTCAACTCCGAAAAACTGCAGAACTATTTGCATGGAGGACAAGACAACTATTGGCTGAGCCTGCGCTCACATGTGGATGGGTCTCTGGTAGGTCTTGTCTCTTATTCATGTCCTGATCTGTCACGCTGAGCGGTCTGGTCTGGGTCATGTTATACAGAAGATTGATACATAGCTTTGTGCAAAGCATTTTGCAACTTGTAACTTTTTGATTGCAAACTCTCTGTGCAGGTTCAGTGGGACGGGTGCCCTTTAAGATACATTGTTTCTGATTGTCTCCAAGCCTATTTCTTTATTAAATCTAATATAAAATAGTGTTTTTTATATTTGGTGACACCGGAGGCCCCCCCACCGGTCAGCCAGAAGCAGATGGCACCATATACTATGATGAAAGTAGCAGATTGTTGGGGGGGACAGGTGGCAGACACCCCCAATACTGATGATCTATCCCAAGTATAGACCATCAATATCAAGACTTGGAGAACCCCTTTAAGTGTCCACCTTAGTAGATATGTCAATCAATAAGTGAAGATCTCCGTATACCAGATGGACAACGTCTGACCACGTCTCGTATCTTCTCCCCCCAGACCCCCATCCTGACTAAATGGAAGGGCCAGTTTTCTGTGAGACTGAATCTAACCAACAACGCTGCGATTCGCTGGTACTTTACGAATATGAGTAACTTAATAAAGAAGCTCGGGGCTGAATACGTCGTCTTCGAAGGGGCAGAAGGAAACACATTTCTACAGCATTCAATACAAGCTCCGAAAGGACTGGAGGGCGACTCGTACACGGAATATCTAGCAGAGGCCGCAGTCGCAAAACTTGGAAATTCTGCCATCATTACTGCAGGTACAAGGTAAGACGACTGATTCTGATGGGTATCGGCGGTTTTCTCCATGTTCTGTCTATGGGAAACATTCCAGGGGGTCGTCACCGCCCACTAGCTCAGGGATAACTGAGAAATATGGGGAAAACTGCTAAAATGCAGAATCCAAGTCACATAATGACCGTAAGTAACGTTACTCCTTGTGTGCACATGATATAGCCATCGGTGTAGGTTTGCTTTGAGGACTACAGTAGAACGTTCCAATATGACTTTATAGATCCTGGATGGTGCCCAATGTCCGACCTATAATCTCTTCTTTGCCATCAGATCCAATCACTTGCCGCTCTTTGTCCAGATGCCTCCACTTGCCTCAGATTGGAGCTACAATGGTCTGCGAGGAATCGTCCCGTCCGTCCTGCACTACAGTTTACTAGGATACAATTTCTTCATTCCAGACGCGATTGGTAAATGTTCTATTTTCATGAGTTGACAACTAAACTGATGTTTGGACCAAACCAAAGTCCTCCAAGTCGCTGACTGCTTTCTATCCACTTGAGCTCAAGCTCTCGGTCTTGACACCTGTTCGGGGTGGGGCGAGGCAGCTGGGGGTCACTTTTAGCTTTGAGGCCACTTGTGCCGTCGTCCAGTTCTCCACAACAGACTCATTGCTTGCAGATTCCTAGACAGTGTAAGGAGCGACCACCACAGACATCCATTAAATGCTAAGTTTGTACCAATGAGGTTGTAAACAAGTAGAAAATAGAAAGATATTATGTGATCCGGGATATTTATATGGGATTATACAAGTATGAAAGTAACCGCAAGCAAAAAGAGCGCGAGACAGGCGGACTCAGGTCTCTGTGCAATGCTACATAATGGCTTGGAAAATGGACAAAAATAGGACAATCCTTTACTTATGGACGGGTGACATTGACGTCTCCACTGTTATGTTCACGAGAACTGATTTAATGCTATGCGGTTTTTTCTTTGTTGCAATTTTGGATCTTAAAGGGATTACACAACTTTTTAATTTCATTGGCCTGTCCTTAAAATCAATATTAGACGAACAAGTCTCTCCCGACCAATCCAATATTAATGACCAATAAGTTTAGTATGTTGGATACTCTGTAGTCACTTGTGGTTCCTTTTCTTCATTGTGTTGCTCTTCAGGTGGGACACTGACCGATGAATTCATCACAGAAGAAGAACTTTTTATCCGATGGCTACAAATTGTCACCTTTCTACCTGTGATATCATTTAATACTCCCCCATGGGTTTGCTGTGATAACTGGGTAAGTTGAGATGACTGATATGATATTTCCAGGGTTGCGGATTGTCACAGATCGCTGATACGTTGCAGTGCGTGGAGGGATCTGATGGATCGGAGAATCCCATAGTGACTATAGAAGAGCTGTATCTATAGCTGTATCTATAGAGCCTATATCCTCTTATGGTTTCACCATTCACCGCCTATTACTAGCTGTATTCTGTTATTGGTGGTGTCAGGACAGCCACAGACCAGGCCAGTTGTCAGAAACCACCATTTCTAGGAAAGGTCTTGTGTAAAGATGCCAGCGATCCACTGATAACATTGGTACATTTGGTGATCACGTCTTACAGAATCTAAAGTGATTGTTTTTGGGGCAGCACATGGCCCTGCTCACTCTTCCACTTCAATCCTTTATGGCGTCTTTACTGGAATATTTCATTATTTAATGTATTTTTTGGACATTTTCAGGTATTGAATCTCACGAGACGATACATACACAAGCATCAGGTTTTGGTTGCTCCGCTCCTATTAAAGTATGCAGAAGACTGGCTGAACACCGGGATCCCCATCTTCAGACCCGTCTGGTGGCTCAGTCCGGAGGATCCATTGGCTTTCACAGTAGATAATGAGTTTCTGATTGGAGATGAGGTGAGGACCAAGACACTAATTTCAGTATCCACTGTCTTCAGTAGTGCTAGACTTCTCCTCCATTCACTCATGTTCAAGTATCCTTTATACCCTGGGATTTAGGACCAACCTATGCTAAGATTCAGAACATAAGACATTCTACATTATCATCACAGCCACTGTCTCTGGCGTCTCTGCTCATGTACTTTGCACCAAATGTATCAGATTTAGCAGAATGTTTGATACATTTGACACATACTCCACTTCTATGCCAGGGGGACTTATCATCCTGCATTAGACTCTAGGATACATTTGGTGCACTTTAAGATCTTCTAGTTTGGGTTTGCACTGCCTAAAACTTGAACAGTGGCCCCAATGTGTTGCAAAGTGAAATCCCACAAAAAGAAACAATATCTAAAAATAATATGTAAGGAGAATCCCCAGCCCGTGTGTTTGCTGCTGCATCTTCGATGCTTATGGCGCAGACTTGGAGAGGTCGCCCGTCGTTCTCTGTTCTCTGCTTGTTAACATTCCAAAGTTTATTGTCTGAAATGGTTCCTGTTCGGCAATGATCTCCCTCTAACAGCTTTATGGACCGTATTAGTATCTGACGCTTTGATGTCAGTTTTATTCGATGTGCCGAATGCTCCACAATAAATGACAAATTACAAGGCGCGAGATGCAAAGACTTATTCTGAAATTGAGGCCAAGTCATCATCCTTTCCATTACAAAAGTAGAAGCTCTGGAAATATCTGCACTCGACACAATGCCAAACATGGAGGATTGAATAGAGATAGATAGACAGATAGATAGATAGATAGATAGATAGATGATAGATAGATAAATAGATAGGAGATAGATAGATAGATAGATAGATAGATAGATAGATAGATAGATAGATAGGAGATAGATAGATAGATGATAGATAGATAGATAGATAGATAGATAGATAGGAGATAGATAGATAGATAGATAGATAGATAGATAGATAGATAGGAGATAGATAGATAGATAGATAGATAGATAGATGATAGATAGATAAATAGATAGGAGATAGATAGATAGATAGATAGATAGATAGGAGATAGATAGATAGATGATAGATAGATAGATAGATAGATAGATAGATAGATAGATAGATAGGAGATAGATAGATAGATAGATAGATAGATAGATAGATAGGAGATAGATAGATAGATAGATAGATAGATAGGAGATAGATAGATAGATAGATAGATAGGAGATAGATAGATAGGAGATAGATAGATAGATAGATAGATAGATAGATAGATAGATAGATAGGAGATAGATAGATAGATAGATAGATAGATAGATAGACAGACAGACAGACAGACAGACAGACAGACAGATAGATAGATAGATAGATAGATAGATAGATAGATAGGAGATAGATAGATAGATAGTTAGATAGATAGATGATAGATAGATAAATAGATAGGAGATAGATAGATAGATAGATAGATAGATAGATAGATAGATAGATAGGAGATAGATAGATAGATAGATGATAGATAGATAGATAGATAGATAGATAGATAGATAGATAGGAGATAGATAGATAGATAGATAGATAGATAGATAGATAGGAGATAGATAGATAGATAGATAGATAGATAGATAGGAGATAGATAGATAGATAGATAGATAGATAGATAGATAGGAGATAGATAGATAGATAGATAGATAGATAGATGATAGATAGATAGATAGATAGATAGATAGATAGATAGATAGGAGATAGATAGATAGATAGATAGATAGATAGGAGATAGATAGATAGATAGATAGATAGATAGATAGATAGATAGATAGGAGATAGATAGATAGATAGATAGATAGATAGGAGATAGATAGATAGATAGATAGATAGATAGATAGGAGATAGATAGATAGATAGATAGATAGATAGATAGATAGATAGGAGATAGATAGATAGGAGATAGATAGATAGATAGATAGATAGGAGATAGATAGATAGATAGATAGATAGATAGATAGATAGATAGATAGGAGATAGATAGATAGATAGATAGATAGATAGATAGATAGATAGATAGGAGATAGATAGATAGATAGATAGATAGATAGATAGGAGATAGATAGATAGGAGATAGATAGATAGATAGATAGATAAATAGATAGATAGGAGATAGATAGATAGATAGATAGATAGATAGATAGATAGATAGGAGATAGATAGATAGATAGATAGATAGATGATAGATAGATAGATAGATAGATAGATAGGAGATAGATAGATAGATAGGAGATAGATAGATAGATAGATAGATAGATAGGAGATAGATAGATAGATAGATAGATAGATAGATAGATAGATAGATAGATAGATACTTTATAGGACGCCTCCCATCCATAGTGACATTTTGTGGTTCCTCTCTCTGTCCTCAGATTCTGATCGCTCCGGTCACTGAGAAAGGTAAAGTCCAGCGAGATGTTTTCCTGCCGGGGAAGGATTACCAGTGGACGGACATGAGCACGTCGCAGGTGTTTGATGGAGGGACATTACTCCGCGGCTATAACTGCAGCCTGAAGGAAATTCCAGTTTTTGTAAGAAAAACACCTTAGGTTAAAAAATTATTACCATATTAGTATTCCTTCTAAGAAGAAGAAGAAGAAGAAGTGTCTCATATTAAGAGATAAGGAATATTATACTCTCTCTGAGAAATACTAGTGCTAGTAATGTCATAGTGCTAGTAATGTCACAGTGCTAGTAATGTCACAGTGCTAGTAATGTCACAGTGCTAGTAATGTCATAGTGCTAGTAATGTCACAGTGCTAGTAATGTCATAGTGCTAGTAATGTCACAGTGCTAGTAATGTCATAGTGCTAGTAATGTCACAGTGCTAGTAATGTCACAGTGCTAGTAATGTCATAGTGCTAGTAATGTCACAGTGCTAGTAATGTCACAGTGCTAGTAATGTCACAGTGCTAGTAATGTCATAGTGCTAGTAATGTCACAGTGCTAGTAATGTCATAGTGCTAGTAATGTCATAGTGCTAGTGATGTCATAGTGCTAGTGATGTCATAGTGCTAGTAATGTCATAGTGCTAGTGATGTCATAGTGCTAGTAATGTCATAGTGCTAGTAATGTCATAGTGCTAGTAATGTCATAGTGCTAGTGATGTCATAGTGCTAGTGATGTCACAGTGCTAGTAATGTCATAGTGCTAGTAATGTCATAGTGCTAGTAATGTCATAGTGCTAGTAATGTCACAGTGCTAGTAATGTCATAGTGCTAGTGATGTCATAGTGCTAGTAATGTCATAGTGCTAGTAATGTCATAGTGCTAGTAATGTCATAGTGCTAGTAATGTCATAGTGCTAGTAATGTCACAGTGCTAGTAATGTCATAGTGCTAGTGATGTCATAGTGCTAGTAATGTCATAGTGCTAGTAATGTCATAGTGCTAGTAATGTCATAGTGCTAGTAATGTCATAGTGCTAGTAATGTCACAGTGCTAGTAATGTCATAGTGCTAGTGATGTCATAGTGCTAGTAATGTCATAGTGCTAGTAATGTCATAGTGCTAGTAATGTCATAGTGCTAGTAATGTCATAGTGCTAGTAATGTCACAGTGCTAGTAATGTCATAGTGCTAGTAATGTCATAGTGCTAGTAATGTCATAGTACTAGTAATGTCATAGTACTAGTAATGTCATAGTGCTAGTAATGTCATAGTGCTAGTAATGTCACAGTGCTAGTAATGTCATAGTGCTAGTAATGTCATAGTTCTAGTAATGTCATAGTGCTAGTAATGTCATAGTGCTAGTAATGTCATAGTACTAGTAATGTCATAGTGCTAGTAATGTCATAGTGCTAGTAATGTCATAGTACTAGTAATGTCATAGTACTAGTAATGTCATAGTGCTAGTAATGTCATAGTGCTAGTAATGTCACAGTGCTAGTAATGTCATAGTGCTAGTAATGTCATAGTTCTAGTAATGTCATAGTGCTAGTAATGTCATAGTGCTAGTAATGTCATAGTGCTAGTAATGTCACAGTGCTAGTAATGTCATAGTGCTAGTAATGTCATAGTACTAGTAATGTCATAGTGCTAGTAATGTCATAGTACTAGTAATGTCACAGTGCTAGTAATGTCATAGTGCTAGTAATGTCATAGTGCTAGTAATGTCATAGTGCTAGTAATGTCATAGTGCTAGTAATGTCATAGTGCTAGTAATGTCATAGTGCTAGTAATGTCATAGTGCTAGTGATGTCATAGTGCTAGTAATGTCATAGTGCTAGTAATGTCACAGTGCTAGTAATGTCATAGTTCTAGTAATGTCATAGTGCTAGTAATGTCATAGTGCTAGTGATGTCATAGTACTAGTAATGTCATAGTACTAGTAATGTCATAGTGCTAGTAATGTCATAGTACTAGTAATGTCATAGTACTAGTAATGTCACAGTGCTAGTAATGTCACAGTGCTAGTAATGTCATAGTGCTAGTAATGTCACAGTGCTAGTAATGTCACAGTGCTAGTAATGTCACAGTGCTAGTAATGTCATAGTTCTAGTAATGTCATAGTACTAGTAATGTCATAGTGCTAGTAATGTCATAGTGCTAGTAATGTCATAGTGCTAGTGATGTCATAGTACTAGTAATGTCATAGTACTAGTAATGTCATAGTGCTAGTAATGTCATAGTACTAGTAATGTCATAGTGCTAGTAATGTCATAGTGCTAGTAATGTCATAGTGCTAGTAATGTCATAGTGCTAGTGATGTCATAGTGCTAGTAATGTCACAGTGCTAGTAATATCATAGTGCTAGTAATGTCATAGTGCTAGTAATGTCATAGTGCTAGTGATGTCATAGTGCTAGTAATGTCATAGTGCTAGTGATGTCATAGTGCTAGTAATGTCATAGTACTAGTAATGTCACAGTGCTAGTAATGTCACAGTGCTAGTAATGTCATAGTGCTAGTAATGTCACAGTGCTAGTAATGTCACAGTGCTAGTAATGTCACAGTGCTAGTAATGTCATAGTGCTAGTAATGTCATAGTGCTAGTAATGTCATAGTGCTAGTAATGTCATAGTTCTAGTAATGTCATAGTGCTAGTAATGTCATAGTGCTAGTGATGTCATAGTACTAGTAATGTCATAGTACTAGTAATGTCATAGTGCTAGTAATGTCATAGTACTAGTAATGTCATAGTACTAGTAATGTCACAGTGCTAGTAATGTCACAGTGCTAGTAATGTCATAGTGCTAGTAATGTCACAGTGCTAGTAATGTCACAGTGCTAGTAATGTCACAGTGCTAGTAATATCATAGTTCTAGTAATGTCACAGTGCTAGTAATGTCACAGTGCTAGTAATGTCACAGTGCTAGTAATGTCACAGTGCTAGTAATATCATAGTTCTAGTAATGTCACAGTGCTAGTAATGTCACAGTGCTAGTAATATCATAGTTCTAGTAATGTCACAGTGCTAGTAATGTCACAGTGCTAGTAATGTCACAGTGCTAGTAATGTCATAGTGCTAGTAATGTCACAGTGCTAGTAATGTCACAGTGCTAGTAATGTCACAGTGCTAGTAATATCATAGTTCTAGTAATGTCATAGTGCTAGTAATGTCATAGTGCTAGTAATGTCACAGTGCTAGTAATGTCATAGTGCTAGTAATGTCATAGTGCTAGTAATGTCACAGTGCTAGTAATGTCACAGTGCTAGTAATATCATAGTTCTAGTAATGTCACAGTGCTAGTAATGTCATAGTACTAGTAATGTCACAGTGCTAGTAATGTCATCGTGCTAGTGATGTCATAGTACTAGTAATGTCATAGTGCTAGTAATGTCATAGTACTAGTAATGTCACAGTGCTAGTAATGTCACAGTGCTAGCAATGGTACTGCTATTATTTGTGATAGTAATGGACTTGTTCCGTTGCTAATTCTGTATAGCCATCATATTTTGATAACAAAACTGGATCATTTTGCTGAGATTTGTAGTGCCCTGTTCACACTGCACATGTCTTATGGGAAAAGCAGTCAAATACTGTTGTGAACACAATTCCTTCAAAACTGTTAAAAGTGCTGTCTGGACTCTTAAAGATTTTGCCCTTAATCTCAGTATTTTGGAAAATAAAACTCAACTCTTCAACAATGAAAATTCAACAAAAAACCTGGTAAGAATACAGTACAGCTTCTGCACCGTCCTGGACTATCAGTCTTCTCTCTGTCCCGGATAATGAACAGCAAGGCACTGTATCATCTTAGGTAGTAGGGAGTCTGTATCCGGATATCTATCTTTTACTGTTACAAATGCTACTGCCCATGCCGGGCTATCACTCTGAGAAGTAGAAAGAAAGTCTAAGTCCAGCCTAAGTGATATGCCTGCTATTGTACTGAAGCTACAGCAGAAGCTGCACTGTATTCTACTGAGTGTGTATGACTGTCATTGAGGATACAGCAGAAGCTGTACTGTATTCTACTGAGTGTGTATGACTGTCATTGAGGATACAGCAGAAGCTGCTCTGTATTCTACTGAGTGTGTATGACTGTCATTGAGGATACAGCAGAAGCTGCACTGTATTCTGCTGAGTGTGTATGGCTGTCATTGAGTATACAGCAGAAGCTGCACTGTATTCTACTGAGTGTGTATGACTGTCATTGAGGATACAGCAGAAGCTGCACTGTATTCTGCTGAGTGTGTATGACTGTCATTGAGGATACAGCAGAAGCTGCACTGTATTCTGCTGAGTGTGTATGGCTGTCATTGAGTATACAGCAGAAGCTGCGCTGTATTCTACTGAGTGTGTATGACTGTCATTGAGGATACAGCAGAAGCTGCTCTGTATTCTACTGAGTGTGTATGACTGTCATTGAGGATACAGCAGAAGCTGCACTGTATTCTACTGAGTGTGTATGACTGTCATTGAGGATACAGCAGAAGCTGCACTGTATTCTGCTGAGTGTGTATGGCTGTCATTGAGTATACAGCAGAAGCTGCACTGTATTCTACTGAGTGTGTATGACTGTCATTGAGGATACAGCAGAAGCTGCTCTGTATTCTACTGAGTGTGTATGACTGTCATTGAGGATACAGCAGAAGCTACACTGTATTCTCCTGAGTGTGTATGACTGTCATTGAGGATACAGCAGAAGCTGCACTGTATTCTACTGAGTGTGTATGACTGTCATTGAGGATACAGCAGAAGCTGCACTGTATTCTGCTGAGTGTGTATGGCTGTCATTGAGTATACAGCAGAAGCTGCACTGTATTCTACTGAGTGTGTATGACTGTCATTGAGGATACAGCAGAAGCTGCTCTGTATTCTACTGAGTGTGTATGACTGTCATTGAGGATACAGCAGAAGCTGCACTGTATTCTGCTGAGTGTGTATGACTGTCATTGAGTATACAGCAGAAGCTGCACTGTATTCTGCTGAGTGTGTATGACTGTCATTGAGGATAAAGCAGAAGCTGCACTGTATTCTACTGAGTGTGTATGACTGTCATTGAGGATACAGCAGAAGCTGTACTGTATTCTCCTGAGTGTGTATGACTGTCATTGAGGATACAGCAGAAGCTGCACTGTATTCTACTGATGTGTGTATGGCTGTCATTGAGGATACAGCAGAAGCTGCACTGTATTCTCCTGAGTGTGTATGACTGTCATTGAGGATACAGCAGAAGCTGCACTGTATTCTCCTTAGTGTGTATGACTGTCATTGAGGATACAGCAGAAGCTGCACTGTATTCTCCTGAGTGTGTATGACTGTCATTGAGGATACAGCAGAAGCTGCACTGTATTCTACTGATGTGTGTATGGCTGTCATTGAGGATACAGCAGAAGCTGTACTATATTCTCCTGAGTGTGTATGACTGTCATTGAGGATACAGCAGAAGCTGCACTGTATTCTCCTGAGTGTGTATGACTGTCATTGAGAATACAGCAGAAGCTGTACTGTATTCTCCTGAGTGTGTATGACTGTCATTGAGGATACAGCAGAAGCTGCACTTTATTCTCCTGAGCATGTATGACTGTCATTGAGGATACAACAGAAGCTGTACTGTATTCTCCTGAGTGTGTATGACTGTCATTGAGGATACAGCAGGAGCTGCACTGTATTCTCCTGAGTGTGTATGACTGTCATTGAGTATACAGCAGAAGCTGTACTGTATTCTACTGAGTGTGTATGACTGTCATTGAGGATACAGCAGAAGCTGCACTGTATTCTCCTGAGTGTGTATGACTGTCATTGAGGATACAGCAGAAGCTGCACTGTATTCTCCTGAGTGTGTATGACTGTCATTGAGGATACAGCAGAAGCTGCACTGTATTCTCCTGAGTGTGTATGATGCTCATTGAGGATACAGCAGAAGCTGCACTGTATTCTACTGATGTGTGTATGGCTGTCATTGAGGATACAGCAGAAGCTGTACTATATTCTCCTGAGTGTGTATGACTGTCATTGAGGATACAGCAGAAGCTGCACTGTATTCTCCTGAGTGTGTATGACTGTCATTGAGGATACAGCAGAAGCTGTACTGTATTCTCCTGAGTGTGTATGACTGTCATTGAGGATACAGCAGAAGCTGCACTTTATTCTCCTGAGCATGTATGACTGTCATTGAGGATACAACAGAAGCTGTACTGTATTCTCCTGAGTGTGTATGACTGTCATTGAGGATACAGCAGGAGCTGCACTGTATTCTCCTGAGTGTGTATGACTGTCATTGAGTATACAGCAGAAGCTGCACTGTATTCTACTGAGTGTGTATGACTGTCATTGAGGATACTGCAGAAGCTGTTCTGTATTCTACTGAGCATGACTGTCATTGAGGATACAGCAGAAGCTGTACTGTATTCTACTGAGTGTGTATGACTGTCATTGAGTATACAGCAGAGGCTGCACTGTATTCTACTGAGTGTGTATGACTGTCATTGAGGATACAGCAGAAGCTGCACTGTATTCTACTGAGTGTGTATGACTATCATTGAGGTTACAGCAGAAGCTACACTGTATTCTACTGTATGACTAACAGCACCTCAATAGAATGACATGCACAAGCATATACATTTTGAATACCAGGGGGTAAATGTGATGCCTATTCAGATTACCTATTGCCAGTTTTATTGATCGTACAAGCTCTTTAGGTTTTTTCTAGATACATTGTCCTCGGCACTTGCTCGTGTCTTTTATTCTTGTTTGTTGCAATGTTGAAATAATTTACACCGTATAATATGAATTGCCAGTTTTAGAGAATTGCCCTCAGTATCTACCTCTTACTATAGGACGTCATGCTGCTGCTTCTGTCTGCCATGTCTGACCTGTACACAATAACTAGAGCTCGGTTATATTGCCATTAAATTATCACTTTACTTTGCTTGTCTGGTTTTTCCTTCCATTTCCTTAATCTTCTCTTATGCACTACAAGTAGGGGTTGGGCGAGTTGTAAGGACTGACCCCAGATCATGGCAAAACATGAACCTTGCAAAATTGCGAAATCTGTGACATGGTCCCGACTACATTACACAATGGGGACAAGTTAACAAATTGCAACTGTATCGAAACCAGAATTTGCTTCAGGATTTGCTTCTTAGGGTCACGATTTAGCAGCTCATGTCTACAGTGCTCTGCTCTATGGGGAGACTTGGGATCAACCAGCTGCATTTTATGGCGCAGACACTGCAAGGTGCACAGAGCTTTGTTATTGGGGCTCTGTACACTGTGCTACTTGCAGGCCTTTGCTTCTGCTCTCATCTCATCATTGGGACCCTCGGTGTTGAACCCTCACCAATCTGATATTGATAAAGTATCCTAAGGAATAGTCAGTGTCTAAATCCTGGAACATCCCTTTAAGGATCTATCACACATCCTATGTATATCTCATAATGCTCCAGACAGAAATCCTCCGATCATTTTCTGGAGAGATCTTTAATGGCTTTCCCTGGATTCATGAGCAGTAACACTCGATTAGAAATGTTACAATCTGTCGCTTATCTGTAAGATTGTATCACGTAACCCTCGCGCCTCATATCAGGAGACATTGCTAGATCTGTCATTTATTGTACCGTAAATTCCCCTGCGGGTCCATGTGGCCACCAGATTGTCAGATTTTTCTTAAAGATTAGCTTGTGATTTGAATCAGTCGGAGTATTAAGTCCTTCCAGGTATTGGACGCCTCCTCCTTCCCTTTGAAATCTTTCCTGGGTCGGACAAGTAATCCATCACCCTAAATGACGATTTCTATTATTCACTGAAATTTTCCACTTCTAGAACTTCTTAGATTTTCAGCTTGCACAAGTTCTAAACCGGGAGACATTTTTTGCATTAAAAATTGAGATCCCTTTGATCTGACATCCATCCTGAGTCCTTGGTCAGACGTCTATCAGTAGAGGGTGCAGAGGAAGACATTGTACCCAAGACTTGGTGCTTCAAACACCCCAGAGACCCTTCTGCTGCATAAGATCCTGATTCCGATTTTGTGACCATTCACCTTCACCACGGGGTCACTGCCGTCCTCTCCTCTGCTGTATTCTGCCTTTACACCTGCAGGTTCGGCTTCCTCTTCCCTATAGGGCTATCCCTAGGTCCTCCACTGATCCCTGCCATTTGCACATCCCAATATCTCTGCTTTCCAACCAATTTCTAGTTGCAAAGGGCTTTGCATAGTTGCCAATCGTCCCTAATTTTTGCAAATGTTTCATAAAAATTCAGGGGTGTTCCTAATGAGACCTAGACTACAGCATATCCCGAACGGGTCGGTGTTGGCATCCTTATTTTACAAACTTTAAAGTTGACTTGACATCACAGGGATGGGTTTTCCATCTTCCTCTGCCCGAGCGATAACGTCCATTTGGTTTGGTAGATACAAAGCTGTTTTTCTATCTCAGCTCTTGGCGCGTGACCCAGTCTGACTTCTGTCTTCTTCCTATCCAGACCTATCACCTTTCTACCATTGCACTTGAACACTGCCAACTCTGACCCTGGCCAGGGGCCAGTGGAACACACAAGATGGCCATTGCCCGGGTCAGATGGGCCATTGACTCAATGCCAAGATGCTGCCACGGAATAAAGAAGATTTCAGTACTGATGACTGTCGCCATTAAATGGAGGTTACAATGTGATATGATTAACCCTTTAGGGCAGCGTGTCCCGGACTCTTTACAGGGGAGCCCTGGGGAAAAAAATCCACCTCTACCCTAATATTTTTACCAAAAGACAAAAATCTTAAGGACTTAGATGAAGACATTTGCTCAAAAGATAAGATAATCATTTAATAGTCTCACCATGGACCTATGGAAGGATTAACTTATTTTATCTCATCTTCTCAATCATACTATCATGGCTGGTGGGTTTCCTGGGCACTGCTGTTGCGAATCATTGCCTTGTTATATCTGAAAAGCAGAATACATGAGATTAAACCATTGGCTGTAACATCTTCATATATTTCAGATTGTTATATTGGTGAATCCAGATTTGTATGGACTTTAAATAGAGTTTACTCCAAATGGCCCTGGATAAGTCCTGGTCAGCCTCAAGTCTATCACAACATCTTAGGAGTGAGATCTCTCCTCCGCAGACACTCGCCAGCCCGTAACATCTGCTCTCAGCATGTCTTGGCGCAACCTGGAGCCGACAGAGTCATCGGGATGAAACATTTTCCTGTTTACAGATTTTACCAACACTAAGACTTGAATGAGATCGTCCTGTCACTAGACGTCCATGATAAGTTACCCCTATACACAGGATGGAGGAGAACGCTCCAGTATTAAGGGTCTCTCCAGCCCATTGCTCTGATCCTTACTGTTGGTCTTGGCTACAGAGAAGACTTCACACCCATGACATGTGACATTGACCTCGATAGCCATTGGCCGCAGCAGTCCTAATACTTATAAACAGAGACCAGTAGGAAGAACCAGAGACTGCGAGCGCTGGAACAGTCTGGCATTTATGTAAGTAATGGGTGTTTTTGGTTTCTTTTTGTGGTTTTTCCCTTTTACCCCTTGGCAAGATTTTGTCAGATCTCAGGTATCCTCTTTCAGATTACAATACACCCAATGATACATACAGTATATGGGGCCACTCCAACTACATCAGCTAAGTTTTACTCCAGGCTACAGTCACCTCTTCTTACTGCGACCTACCCAAGGATAAGGCAGCCCCTCTAGCCAAGGACTGACTCTACATAAACAGGATCATCCTCACCATTAAAACAAGGGCTACAAGAAGTCAGACCATAGCACACAGACTGTACATGGAGTGGCACCTAATGGGCACAGCCAAAGCATGCAACCTGGTTTCGCCAGGTTCTAGACTTATTGCACTGCTGTCTTTTCAGGAGTCCCAGACCTGGGCAGATGCAATAACAGGACATCAAATACACAACTAAAGTGACAATGTAACATAACCCGGTGCAATAAGGCATCAGCATATGCAGCTAACTACACATCATACAAAACACCATAAACATCCACAACGGTTATACAGGCCGGTCTAGGGGAGGCCATTTTGGAAGGTGCCTTCCACCTTACACATATATAGTCTATAAGTGTCCCCTGTGTGTGAACCTTCACATGTTCTGCAGTAAAATATGAATAACAGTCGATCGTTCTTTATATCTGCACAACAAACTGATAATAATACCCTGGAATTTAGTAAAGTGCGGATAATAAGATGAAACAGATGGGACAGTGAAGCAGAATAATCCGAGAATGACATATTTTCCGAGGTCTCGTGTGAAAAGCTTCCATGTGCTCTAAATCAGAGACTCGAGTGTCAGCTCCTTCGCACCTTCTAGGTCTATGATCAGATCTTACACAAAGTTACCAGAATTAGATACTTTGATATCACAAGTGACATTTATTCTATGAATCCACTGTTATATAACATGTTACCTGTCAGGTAGCGCGGGCACTAACCAATGAATTGGGAGATTTCTAAGACTACCTTCACATTGAGGATTTTGCTGCAGGATCCACCGTACATACAGCAATCGTCTGAAACATTTCCTCCTCCCATTCACTTCAATGGGAGGTTCGAGCAGCCCACTCCCCGAGAGCTCAGGAACAGTCCTGTCCTTGGTAGCCGGGGCAATGCCGGGGTCTCACCATGTTTGTACTTGGGGTACCACCCCCAGGACCTTACCCTGCACATACACACACCTGGTGCTAGTCCTGCCTAAGAATTTCACTCAGCCCATCTGTAAACTCCCCAAAGTATTTACTCTGCCCACCTACTGACTGTTCTACCCGGGAATGTTTTCTGATCGCTGCACCTGTTACAGACGGTCGCAGGTTGTGTAGCTAGGGGCAATCACCTAATCTTCTGATAGTAGCTGACATCCAGCTAACCACAAGGCATCATACAGATCCTGCTAACCGACTGCAGAACCTGACAAGTATACCAACAATATGGCGGCTACCTTACCAAAAAGACTGGACTTATGGACTTAACATCAATGAACAGTCTAGAGCAGAAGCTCAGGATAGGGGTCTGACTTCAGTACTTGACCATAAAGCTCCTCAGTCATCTCCGTCCCATCCTTCCAGGGGTTCCAGCCTCTCTTGTCATCCCTTGTCTTGTACTGCCGCCATTGCCTGCCATCAGCCTCATCCCCACTGTCCACCACCTCCAGGTCACAGATGTCTGGGCAGATATCTCTAAATCTCACATCAGCCACAGCTGCTTCATAGTAAAGGGGCAAACCACCAACAACTCAAACGGCCCTGGAGATTTCCATGGACTGCAATGATGGTCTTGGTGGTGGTTTCCTTCAAGTGGCCAGGAAACATCAATATTTCATGGCTCCAGCTGACAAAGCAACCTCAAATTCCTGGGAGGCCAGATTCACTTGAACCCATTGCCTCTTCTTCTTCTTCCTCTGCCTCATCCTAAGCCATCTCTTGGCCCAGTGGTACATCCAGCCCCTCTTCCACCATCCCTTCAAAGGGGTTTTTGGCCTCAATGATCCTTTATATTCTGCCAACGATGCCAAGTTACAATAGGTATTGAAGAGGAGCCAGCAGGGCAGGGTTGGTGACAACATGGTTATGGCCAAGAACGCATGCCTTTCCATGGAGCATTTGCACCACATGTGGTAGTTGGATAAGATAAATCTGTATCAGATTGAACCTTCAACCAACTTGTATATGGCAGCTCATGCAAACTGAACCCTGGCAGCTCTGCTATCCCATATTCACAGCATCATGGGAGCCCAGGATAGTAGCCCTGGAAATTACACCATCACAAATCAACAGGATGATGTGAATACAGTTCATGCAAGTTGTGGATAGAAAGTACGGCCATCACGAGGACCATGTTCTCAGTCCGGATACAGGTCTGGCATGTCTCCTATCCTGCATAGTGGATACAGTTCAGCTGAGGTCTGACTTGTGTCTCTCCTGGGATAGGATTAGATGTAAAAACATTTCGGATCATCGTGCGCGCCTCTTATGTGCCAGCATGATGTTTTACTATCACATAAATAAGTTTCCTCAGAGCCAACCAAATGTTACTGCGACACCATCTGCACCAGAAAATATGCAGAATATTTATTACGCTAAGACATACGGGCTCTTAAATATCACCATGTACCAAAACAGAGCGGCCACCCATTGATAGGTCTCAGGTCAGGTTTCTTCCCCTGGCAAAGTCTGACCAGCAGATTAAATGACCGTCACTTTGTAACTCTGAGGATAGTGGAAGAAACGGGATGGAGATCATGGAAACGGCGCAATTGTTCAGCCGCACGAGTCCCACCAATGGTTATATGACCTGGTGTGTAATATTGTGCCCGTGTTTGCAATGTGTGTGGTGGGAACTCAATATTAGGAGGGGCGTCTGTGTAGGTTTGGCTATATGGGATACAAAGTGCACAAAAAGAATTCACAGGATTCCAAAACAAGAAACATGAAGGCTGCCGTCTGTCCAAGGTGGCCAATACATTCTCAATTTAGTAAATTTTGTCTATGAAATTTCCTCAATTTACAATAAAGTAGAAATCTTTTTATTTCAGGGCAAGTGTAAGATGACAGGAGGGAATATTAATCTAGACACCTGCTCCTCAGTGTTTGGGAAACCCGGCTGAGAGATGTCATATAATGCAGCAGGAAACTGAACTGGTTCTTGTTATAGGACCTATAAATAACCGGGTCTTCTCGGGGTTTGGGAATATGATCTAGTGTCGGGCTGCAAGCAATCCACTGCTCCAAATCACTCCAGTCCAGAAGTCCTCACTTAGGAGCGGAGGGAGATTTCAGGTGGGGTTTGCAGATCCTCAGGGTAATGTGACCAATAGTTTGGACATAAATTCCAAGGTCCAAAAATAAACCAACCTCATGTGGTCTGGAGGATTGTTTACGGCCTAGAAATGCTTCCGCCGGCCACCGAATCTGACTGGAAGTCACTAATGTCTTTAAAATACCAGGTGCATGGCAGGAGCCCAATGGTGATTATGTGAGCGCTGGTTGTAGGAGCGCGGCCGGCAGGGGAATGGGAAGTCCAGGGAAAGGTTTGTCTGCGGCTAATATTAGGATTGTCCTGTCCTGTGTTCTGCTGATTGTCACTTCATTCTAATCCGGAAGGAAAACAGACCTTAGTCTGCAGTCACTATCATATATATAGGGTCTGCGGTCACTAAAGTATCTATACGGTCTGTGGTCACTATCACATCTATATGGTCTGTGGTCACTATCATATCTATATGGTCGGCACCAGGAGACAATCTGGACTGATCGGACTAGGCGGTGTTATTCCTGCTGCTCGATGGTCTCCTTTCTATTTCCCTTAGGGTTGGTTCATACTAGTGCTTGTATTCCGTCCGCAAGGAGTCCGCATGGAGACACCCCCCCCCCCCCCCCCGGAGGGAATACCAATGCTAATGCAAGCGCTGTGCAGTTAAGCACACGGAGCCCATAGACTATAATGGGCTCTGTGTGCTTGCCGTGCACTGCCCACACAATTCATTCGTGCAGGCAGTGCGCAGCAAGCACACGGAGCCCATTATAGTCTATAGGCTCCGTGTGCTTAACTGCACAGCGCTTGCATTAGCATTGGTATTCCCTCCGGGGGGGGGGTCTCCATGCGGACTCCTTGCGGACGGAATACAAGTGCTAGTGTGAACCAACCCTAAGACAGTATTGGTCCTAGATCTGTTGGTCTGTTGTTCTCGGACATCTGTGTAAGGCAGGACTAGCCGCGTGTTCAGACTTGTTACTTGGATGCCAGCATTACATTTGTCTATATCTGACTCCTTTTGTCCCCAGCTGTTTCCATCCACAGGGTCTCCTCTCACTGGATATTATTCCTCGTTCCTTTGTATACTGTACACTTACTCTATCCAGTCTGCAATAGAAAAGCATCAGGACAAATCCTTCACCGGCCGAGCGGCGACATCTTCAGGCGTCCAAGGAAATGACAGAGTGTAGATTCTCTATACAGTACTGTATAAACTGCTGAACCATTCCAAATCCAGTGTGTAACCTACTGAAACCAGTGACCCTATAGCGGACCGTATACAGTAGATGTATATAGCATAGGCTCAGGACTGTCATGGAGACATCCCGCTGTTATTTATGGCCTAAGAGTCGACCATCAGTGCTAAGATCTTGGAGAACCCACAATACAAGCCCGGACTCAGCAGACAATAACAGCAACGTCTTAAGATGATGAAATGTAGACAAGTCTGACATAGCAAGAGAATAAATCCGGAAGCGCAAATGTCAAAGCTAGAAAATCATTACAGTCCTAATAATAGATGATGGACAGAGGCCGAGAGCGACCAGCGATGTATATATATATATATATATATACTCACGTCTCCGGAAGTCCAGAGCTGCAGATACAATGTCCTGGCTATAATAAGGCTGCAATGTGAACAGAGCCCACCCTATGGATTGTACCAACGTTTTTGACTTTTTACCCTTCGGTCCATATGGGACATGTATTGCAAAAGAAATTGCACAGAATTTGCAGACAATCCGACGGCATTCACTATTTCACTTGGATGTTGTTGCCCTGCAAAGGGTAAAAACTCACAACATAAATGGAAAGGGGTGAATATTAGCAAAGATTTAGGCCAAGGGGACATGGGAGGGGACGGGTGCACGATGGGAGTCACCATTTAGGAGAGCGGTGGACAGTTGTGATCAACAAGGTGAAAGGTTTAAGCAAAATTCAGAATGGATCGCCCCCACGCCAGGAGATCTCCAAGTGTTATATATTGACCAGGCCACATTTCATTAGAGATTCCCCGACTTCCGATCTATATTTGGCCAGGGCTCAGTATATGAAGTCATATTTGGCAGATGCCTTCGACCTTCTGAGTTGTGCACAGGTTGGGTACAGATAGCAGATCAGTCATATACGCTATATATACTTGGATAATGGACGCCATCACGTGGAAGACGTCACTCCAAAGTTCGGCAACAGCGAAAGGCAATTTTGTATCTTTCTGCAAGTTTTTCTGCAACATGTATTTTGTCATTTCTTTGCGGTTCTTTAAGAAAAGCGACTTCATCCCAAGAATTGCAGAATCCTGCCGGTGACATAAAGAAGTTTGGGCTGACGTCTCTGCTGCCAGCGGAGTTATTAATGTTCGTGGCTCAGCACATTATGCAACATCATAAAGGTAACACCGACGTTAAATAATTAAAATGGCTTCCTGGCACGCGGCGCTAATTGATTTCCTGACTGTCTTTCCATTTCTTTGTAGATTTACAGAACAGTTGTGTTTCTGGAGGAGAAATGTCAGGCAGGATAACAAGGCCATTTACTGTCGGGTTCCTTCTCGTGCGCTCCGGCTCGCTTTGTTGTTATTAAGAGACAAATCAATACGCGGTTTATAAATTTTTTTTTTTTTTTTTTTAAGGAGATGCTTAAAGGGGTATTCCAATCACAACAAGTTGTTTCCTATCTTGTACCAGAAGATCCTCCGGAGGTGATACCGATACATAGAGATCATTCAGCTCCAGAACATACTTGGACTTGGTTGTCAATGGACTTGACCGTATTCAGTATGGGGTGAGGGTCGTCCACTGGATCAGGTGGGACAAGCGAGGGATTGTAGTCTCTCCCTTCAGTATAAAAAGTATCAATTATCACAAACAATAATTCCATAGTGTTGCAACAATGTAACAATCAGCAATTCCTAGTGCAAGGAGGTCACTCACTAGACCAGAGTACGACAGCTCTATCAGCGTTGCGTCAAATCGACCGTGAAAACAAATTTTTGCAAAGATTTTAATCTACAAATCTTCCTTTCCTCCTCAGCGGACGCCCCCACTGCCTACCTGTTGTCCCTACTTCGTTGTACCCACTAAATGGCGCCTTTGGCTCTCCAGGGATCCCAATAGGACGGGCCCCTTCTAATTATTCTATTCTCTCCCATAGAATCCAGTTTTAATAAGCAGAGACATTGTTTGCCGATATTCTCCCATTTAATTTTTCATGTTGATATGACTAATAAAGATTTCATTTTGCAAACACAAACCTCCCCCATAAACCTGGGGTGACCGGTCCTTACCCAGCGTCTCCCCCATCCCATAAAGCGCTGGCCACATTGCACATAGAGACAGGCATCTTCATTTTGATGCACAATGGGCTGAAGAAAATTTTGACATTGCAATAAAAAATGACTGACATAGCGATTACTAAAATAAAACGTTATTCAGTAATCTCCAGTCGCTGCCATTACAGGGAACACAATGCTCTGCCAAAAATCATGAGTCAGACAACGGCTCCGGCGCACTTCACTGCTGCATTGACCCAATGAGTTACAGTACAGGAAATTTTTTTTTTTTTTTTGCAATTTAATTAATTTAATCAGGAAATTCACCCGTAGTCCTCGGCTACTGCAGTAAGAAGCAGCGCCCGCACCGTCACTGCGTACAGCACTTGTGCTGCAGACTGCTGGTGCATCAGGCCGGGGTGTCATTGATTTAGGTTTAAGAGTCGGCCGCGAGATGGGCAGCAGGAACACGGTGACCACATGAGGGCGTGACATAAGGACCACGTGATGGGCGGCAGGAACACGGTGACAACATGTGAGCGCAACATGAGGACCACATGATGGGCGGCAGGAACACGGTGACCACATAAGGGCGCAATATAAGGACCACATGATGGGCGGCAGGAAAACCGTGACAACATGAGGGCGCAACATAAGGACCACGTGATGGGCGGCAGGAACACGGTGACCACATGTGAGCGCAACATAAGGACCACGTGATGGGCGGCAGGAACACGGTGACAACATGAGGGCGCAATATAAGGACCACATGATGGGCGGCAGGAACACGGTGACCACATGTGAGCGCAACATAAGGACCACGTGATGGGCGGCAGGAACACGGTGACAACATGAGGGCGCAACATATATGTCATATGTCATATATGTCATTATTATAAATATTTTATTCATTTATTGTATTTGGAAACAATCTGGATTCAAAAGTTACAATTTTGGTTACAATCACAGTTACAGACAATGTATTGTAGCAATCTCAGCACAGCAATGCTCTCTACTGTCAGGTGGGCGGGCCTAGGCTGGAGCCCAAAGACAGGGACTGCCCACCTGACAATAAAAGACAGGGACCGCCTACCTGACAATAAAAGACAGGAACCGCCTACCTGACAATAAAAGACAGGGACCGCCCACCTGACAATAAGACAGGGACCGCCCACCTGACAATAAGACAGGGACCGCCCACCTGACAATAAAAGACAGGGACCGCCCACCTGACAATAAGACAGGGACCGCCCACCTGACAATAAAAGACAGGGACCGCCTACCTGACAATAAAAGACAGGAACCGCCTACCTGACAATAAAAGACAGGGACCGCCCACCTGACAATAAGACAGGGACCGCCCACCTGACAATAAGACAGGGACTGCCCACCTGACAATAAAAGACAGGGACCGCCTACCTGACAATAAAAGACAGGGACCGCCTACCTGACAATAAAAGACAGGGAACGCCCACCTGACAATAAAAGACAGGGACCGCCCACCTGACAATAAAAGACAGGGACCGCCTACCTGACAATAAAAGACAGGAACCGCCTACCTGACAATAAAAGACAGGGACCGCCCACCTGACAATAAGACAGGGACCGCCCACCTGACAATAAGACAGGGACTGCCCACCTGACAATAAAAGACAGGGACCGCCCACCTGACAATAAGACAGGGACTGCCCACCTGACAATAAAAGACAGGGACCGCCTACCTGACAATAAAAGACAGGGACCGCCCACCTGACAACAAGACAGGGACCGCCCACCTGACAATAAAAGACAGGGACTGCCCACCTGACAATAAAAGACAGGGACCGCCTACCTGACAATAAAAGACAGGGACCGCCCACCTGACAATAAAAGACAGGGACCGCCTACCTGACAATAAAAGACAGGGACCGCCCACCTGACAACAAGACAGGGACCGCCCACCTGACAATAAAAGACAGGGACTGCCCACCTGACAATAAAAGACAGGGACCGCCTACCTGACAATAAAAGACAGGGACCGCCCACCTGACAATAAAAGACAGGGACCGCCTACCTGACAATAAAAGACAGGGACCGCCCACCTGACAATAAAAGACAGGGACCGCCCACCTGACAATAAAAGACAGGGACCGCCAACTTGACAATAAAAGGCAGGGACCGCCCACCTGACAATAAAAGACAGGGACCGCCCACCTGACAATAAAAGACAGGGACCGCCCACCTGACAATAAAAGACAGGGACCGCCAACTTGACAATAAAAGGCAGGGACCGCCCACCTGACAATAAAAGACAGGGACCGCCCACCTGACAATAAAAGACAGGGACCGCCCACCTGACAATAAAAGACAGGGACCGCCCACCTGACAATAAGACAGGGACCGCCCACCTGACAATAAGACAGGGACTGCCCACCTGACAATAAAAGACAGGGACCGCCCACCTGACAATAAGACAGGGACTGCCCACCTGACAATAAAAGACAGGGACCGCCTACCTGACAATAAAAGACAGGGACCGCCCACCTGACAACAAGACAGGGACCGCCCACCTGACAATAAAAGACAGGGACTGCCCACCTGACAATAAAAGACAGGGACCGCCTACCTGACAATAAAAGACAGGGACCGCCCACCTGACAATAAAAGACAGGGACCGCCTACCTGACAATAAAAGACAGGGACCGCCCACCTGACAACAAGACAGGGACCGCCCACCTGACAATAAAAGACAGGGACTGCCCACCTGACAATAAAAGACAGGGACCGCCTACCTGACAATAAAAGAGAGGGCCCGCCCACCTGACAATAAAAGACAGGGACCGCCTACCTGACAATAAAAGACAGGGACCGCCCACCTGACAATAAAAGACAGGGACCGCCCACCTGACAATAAAAGACAGGGACCGCCAACTTGACAATAAAAGGCAGGGACCGCCCACCTGACAATAAAAGACAGGGACCGCCCACCTGACAATAAAAGACAGGGACCGCCCACCTGACAATAAAAGACAGGGACCGCCAACTTGACAATAAAAGGCAGGGACCGCCCACCTGACAATAAAAGACAGGGACCGCCCACCTGACAATAAAAGACAGGAACCGCCCACCTGACAATAAAACACAGGGACCGCCAACTTGACAATAAAAGGCAGGGACCTCCCACCTGACAATAAAGAGCATAATTATGCTGAAGCTGACATAAAGGATTGCTCAGGAATGGTGGGCGCTAGAGAAAAAAATCCAACTGTGCTGGAATCAGTGAATGCCTACTCTATCGCATACTACTCGCTCATCTCTGCTGCTTAACCCCTTAGAGCAGTCGCTATTTCCTTAATAATCCAAAGTGCTCATTTGTATTTAGACAAAAACAGCAATGGAGTCGCCAATTCGGCGCTGTCTGGTCAGCTGACCCTATCCTATCTATCTGTGGGGTTGAGCTGATATGTTGGGTTCTGGTCACACTCCCTTTAAGAGGCAGCCCGGTCCTGGTCGTGCAGTGTATGGTACATCGTGTGGCAGCGCCTTCATTACAGACGCCATCACTCACATTATGGGCGCCATTCATGTCTCGTACAGAGTTAAAGGGATCATGACAAGTATGTTATTGCCTTTCCACCTGATTTCTCCTCCTTGGGGGTCCCACAATGGGGATTCCCACCAATCACAAGAATAGGGGTCCCATTCCCTACCTGACTCACGTCTTAGGTCATGTAGTCGCGCTCCTTCGCCATTCATCCTTGGTGGTCTTAGGAAGCCCCTCTGTGTCGCTGCCACTCCATTCACATGGGGGGGGGCAGACCCCGATAATCACATAGTCACCCCTATTCTGTGCAAAGGATTTAACTCTTTCACTTACTACACCAGGGACGATGATTGAAGACTGACATTATCTACGCTGGTCTTCATATCTCCTGCAATGACGGAGGACGCACTGGATACATGACGCCCCCTCCATAAATCAGGGGTAGAGACAGGTGACCCTCTAAAGAATTGTTCAGGTTCAGACAGAATAGCCCAAAGATTTGGTTTGCTGATGACAAACCTCCAAACTTTGGGTTGAACACAAAACTTTTGGGAAATTTTGACCGAACCTGGATCTACTGGTACGGCTTCGCTCATCTCTAATCCAGAGTAACATCCGCCAGACGTGCACTGACTTCTCTCCCAGCTCATCGCCGCCATTGTTATCTGAGGTTTGTGACTAAAGTGGTGCAGAAGAATAGTAAATGTGCCCCGGGGGTCTGTAGTACAGTATATACTGTAATTGTCCATAGTAGTATATAATAGTCGTATATAATTGTGCATAGTAGTATATAATAGTAGTATATGAATTGTCTGTAGGGGGCACTATAAAGCGCCACCAAATATGTTCCATTTTCTGTAAATATAATGTATATAGACATGAGTTTAGAAGGTTTCTCATAGATTTAAGACGGCGTCAGCTCAGACAAGTGTAACTCAGCGGGGCAGCGCTATAAATAAGTCTATGGAAGCCATATAACTCCTGCGCTGACTCCAGGGAAACACTATATACCCTGTATAGCAGACTCACAGTCCTCGGACGGTATACTGGTGATGATGATATCAGTCCTAAGGGTCAGTGGATGAAGATACCAGATCATCAACCCTAGAACATGTATAGAAGATATCACTGAAGTCACCCTAAAGCAATATGAGCAGTCACACCGCCATATACACGGTGATTACACCGCAGGTAATGTTTCAGCTTGATACTGTATAGATGTGTATATAGATGTGTATATAGATGTGTATAGGTGACAGATCACTTGTATACAGGCAGTACCGCTCTGCCACCTGGTGGACCAGCGAGCAATGGCAGAAACTTACTGAATTGTACAAATATCAGAAGATTCTATAATGTGCAGCCATAAGGTTTCCAAATCCACAAAAAACATAAAAAAATGTCACATTAAGGACAGGTCAAAAGAGATAGAACATGACAGAAGTACAGATGTGTTATCCCTATCACCGAGCCCTGAGGCCCCCAGGATTGAGCGGACCCTCCATCGGGCACAGGACTTATGTCTGGATCCTCCATTACTTTATCTGGAGACTTGTTTGGTTCTTGTCAGGACGTCGGCATTACCATGATATATTTGTGTAATATGTCCAATAAGACGACGCTCCTCTGCTGTGGGAGTCGCCTGTGGGGACGTCTTTGTACCAAGTTTAATTAGTTTTTGAGAATCTACTATGTGCGGGGCCATGTATTAGTGAATGGATAGAGGGGGGGGGAGTTGTGTAACTAGGAAAGACTGGGCCCCATAACAAACCTCTCACTAGGACCCTCACAAAGCTTGCGAGATATCTTATAACCTGACCCTGCTTTACACTTCTCCACAACTTTATCTCTGAGCTGTCTGGTGGGTTCCTTGGTCTTCATGATACTGTTTGTTCACTAGTGTTCTCTAACAAACCATCGAGGCCTCCACGGAACATATATATATATATATATATATATATATATATATATGCTGTATATACTGAGACTATATTACACACAGCCGGACTGATCTGTGAACTCATTCAGTGACTTCTGGAGACAATTGTGTGCACTGGATTGTATTTAGGGGGATCACAGTACCGGGAGCTGAAGACTTTTGCACATCACACTTTTCAGATTTTTATTGGATTAACATTCTACAAACTATGTTTCATTTTTGTTCCACTTCCCAGTTATCGGATACTTTGTGTTGTTTAACTATTTAGATCTCAATAAAATACATTTAGGTTTGTGGTTGTGACCAAATGTGAAAAAGTTCAAGGGGTGTGAAGACTTTTGCAAGCCCCTGTAATATGGGTAACCCCTGTAATAGATGAAGACAAGATAGAGCAACAAGACAACGTTCTGCCTGATCGTGGAGGCAGCGACCGCTTCAGCCTGTTTTTGGACTTGTTCTCTTGGGCATCACGTTGTCTGACATTGCGGCACAAGTCCATTGACCTGGATGAGGATTTGTCTCTGTGCAGATTGGTCGCGGAGGTCGCTGTAGTTCTGCAGTCGCTCCACTAGATGTCAGTAAAACACATTAGAAAACTCATATTAGAAGGGTCAAGTCAGGCAAAAATCTTCTATAGTATCCGCTAAACCAAGACACGTATTAATATGGCTACAATCGGCACTTTTACCCAGATCGGCCTATTGAAGTCTATACAGCTGTTAGTAACTCGCCGGCAGCGCCGCAACGTCCACGAGGCTTCATCATAAGATGATCATTGCACGCAGAAGAAGTTGGGATCCAGGGGTAGAGACAAACAGCTGCGGGCCCTTGTGCAAGAACAGTTATGGGCCCCTTGTTTTCCATCTAACAATCATTAGCCATGAGGTTCATTAGATCAGACATTTACCTGCAATGTAATAGACAGTAGAGAGCTGCGGATAAGGTGATGGGGCCCATTGACCTTCAGGACCTCAGTGCAGTTGCTCTGGTTGCACCAATTCTATTTCAGCCCCTGTGGACGACTCTCACTTGCACGGATTCATCTCACATCCCTGTTACAGGTCAGTGCCTTTAGCAGCCACAAAGTCTCCCATGACTAGACCCTGCCCAATGCAGCAAACCTCGGCCACCATTAACTAACGGGCGCCAACAAGGTGCGAATACTGGCCTTCAACAGGACGGTGATTGTAAAAAGGCAATGGTGACGGTAAATCTCCCACAATACTGACATGAGAACGGGCAGAAAACTGGAAGTCTATGGCTCCTCCACATGATGTCATGATGCTGTAGAAGTGACATCATCCCCAGACTCTTCTGTCACCAGGACCTCTTCTCTTCTCTCTACTATCTGAAGGACCTGCCAGGACATGTCACCAAAGGTCCTCCTGCAAATACTACCATGTAATACAGTCTGGCCACTAGAATGGCAGCATAAAGAATGGAAATATATAAGAAATATACTGTATATATATATATATATATATATATATATATATATATTTATATATATATATATATATATATATAAAGCTCCATCCACTACTATGAACAATACAGGTAAAGGTAAAGGACAGGACAACATGATAATCAATTAATGTGATGGCTCCATCTTAAGCAGGGTTATCGGGCTCCTTACACTCCTCTCCTATGGTCGCCTTTAGTTCCCTGCACTATTGCGGCTTTACTATTATAATGACATATTTAACCAACCCCCATAGTACAGGTGAGTGACCACAGCAGAGGAGCTCGGGTCTGATCACCCGGGGTCACCAGCCCAGAAACCCCTGGTTTGTCCATAGTATACCCCGGGGAGGTTAGTGCAGAGAGATCCCTGGAGAAACCCTTGAAATCAATAAGTAACAACACACAAAGTCCCATTGTAGCCCTGGTCTTATTATACGTGCACTGCGCACACCCGGCATGAATAATACATGGGAATATAATAAATGAGAGCAGACTGATGGCTTCCCTATCTGCTGCCATTGTGGCCCATTGCTTTCCCCTCCCGATGTGCCAAATCTATGCCAACGGCTTATACCTTAGTGTTATCCTGGCACACATCTGGAAAAAGTGTCAGGCTAAATATTCTCCCAATACCCGCACCATGGCGCGCAATACCTGCTGCAGATCTTCTCTACAGTTTAGAATGGAAGATTTGCAGCAAATCGGACCCACATGAATGTAACCTTGTATCTTCTTACGATTTCGTCTATTGATCTATCCCCTCCCCCCTCTATGACTTCTGTAGCCCCATCACAAGAGCCCAAAAGTCTGTAAATCCAATAGAAATACACAGAGGTGGCCATAAGATGCTGCACACTGTAATGTCATTGTATCGGGGGCCTTATATACAGACAAGGATTCTCTGCTACTTGCACAGCCGGAGACATCGATGGGAGAAATCCTTGACCTCTCTCCTGTCCTATCTCCTTTAATGGACTGAATAGAGAGAAACTGTTCATGTGGAAGAGACTTCAGCGAGGAGGCCAAAGTCTACAAGAAGTTCTCCGAAAACTGGGAGAAATCCGAATTGTGGCAGATTTGCAGTTTAGAGAGTTGCAGATTTTAGATCATCGGTCTAATTGTTGGAAACAATAGAAAATATTAATCTAATAATAAAACTATCGACCACAAGGCCCGTGTGCAACAACTGACTGGGGAGGTCAGGGGGCGGCTGGGAGTAGTAGTACTTGCAATGGTCACAGTGGTAATAAACTCCTACTGCTCTCCTCCTGGGTTGGTGCAGGGCTAAGGGGGCCCCTATCTGATGGAGGTTGGAGTGCCCATGATGTTGTCAGCCCTCCTGTGCCTGATGGTGGTTGGGGTGCCCATGATGTTGTCAGCCTTCCTGTGCCTGATGGAGGTTGGAGTGCCCATGATGTTGTCAGCCCTCCTGTGCCTGATGGAGGTTGGAGTGTCCATGATGTCAGCCTTCCTGTGCCTGATGGAGGTTGGAGTGCCCATGATGTTGTCAGCCTTCCTGTGCCTGATGGAGGTTGGAGTGCCCATGATGGTCATGCAAGAATAAGACTCAGCAGACAAGAGTAATGCACAGTCTTTATTTAAGGAACCTGGCTAAACAGCCTAGAGTTTGTGAATGTACAATTCTTATGTCTTTACCACGATAGGCCCGGGCTGAGCTGGTGCACGGTGCGCCCTCGCACAATCCTCATCTCCCTTGTTAGTGTGCACAAAGTCTGCAAAGCCTCTACAGGTTCCCTTTGCAGGGTGTAGATTGGTATGGCCGCCCTGTCAGTCCTGAGGGTTGTAGTCTCAGATTGTTATCTGTACACCTGTATCTGTATCACAAGCCGAGCAGGTATTATTATAGGGATCAGGATTGGACTAGATGGACTTTCTCCATGCTAGCTTGGGCTCTGTCTGCAAGTGTTCTTTTTTCTGCAGCACCCCCACAGGGGAAATTAAGAATTACACTGTGCCAATTCAAATCAATAAGTAGATGAGGAGAGGGGAGAGAGAGTAGAGGAGAGAAGGAGAGGAGAGGAGAGAGAGGAGAGAGGGAGAGGGAGAGAAGGAGAGGAGAGAAGAGAGAGGGAGAGGGAGAGAGGAGAGAGGGAGAGAAGGAGAGGAGAGAAGAGAGAGGGAGAGGAGAGAGGAGAGAAGGAGAGGAGAGGAGAGAAGGAGAGGAGAGAAGAGAGAGGAGAGAAGAGAGAGGAGAGAAGGAGAGGATTGAAGAGAGAGGGGAGAGGAGAGGAGAGGAGAGAAGGAGAGGATCACCTGAGCAAGAGACACTCCGCTCCACTCTGGCCAAGACAAGCCCTTTAAAGCAAACATGTCATCAGTACATGTCGTGACCTTTAACAAACTTAACATAAATCAATAGTTATGCTGAATAGAAGAAGCTTTCTAATATATAATCTTATCAGAGAAGAATTGCCTTTTAGTTATCAGAATCTCTGCGTCTTCCTCTGCTCCTCAACTGCTTGGTCACTCTGTATTCCCTATGGCTGGGCACTGCTTTGGCATCTGAGATATTCACCAAATTACCCCTTTCCCCTTCCTTGGTCCTGCCAGACTTTTTACTGGGTGCAGTCCAAGCTTCCCCCCCTCATGCATTGTTGGGAATCCCTCCACCACGCTAAGCGACTAAGTACCATTCAGGCTTCCCATTGCATTACCAGTGGTCCTTGTGACCGTGTAGCAGGTACCAGCAGGTAGTCCTTGGCATTGGGATGGTTGTACTATGGCACCGCTGAGGCTGCCCATAGATGACATGCTGCTCTGCCACTTCCCAGACACCTCCCCTGCAGGTCTATTACGTGATCCCTGGATTCTCCCTTTGGTTTCCTCTTTCCTGATGCAGTAATAGAATCATTGTGTGACACAGCTGGATGTCCCTTGTATGATACAACACTCAGAAGGTTCCAGAACACGGACCGAACAATGACCCGCACCAATTAAAGCAACACGAACAGGTAAAGGACACATCACAGAACACAACACATGATGTAACGCAACCAATAAACCTTCCTACGCCAAGCTGTGGTGCACTAACATTTCTGACACCGCACTATGGTCCCGGGCGCAGACCGGACAGAGATTTAACTCTTTGTTGGACAACGAACCAACTGATCAAGGTTTGCCTCGGCACCGCCATACACCTGCTGTAAAGCAATGCCTGACAATATTTTGCAGTCGGATGTCGGTTTTAGCGTATATATATTTGTGTATAGAGGCGATATATTTCCTTTAAATCTTCTCACTACCCAAAAAGATCAGGGAGGTTTTGATTTCCGCCTCCAGCAGTAATCTTCTCAATCTCACTTTCAGAACCTGTTTTGCTTGTAAGGTGGCTTCCCTTATCAGGTCCTATGTAATGCCCCCATATCGGCCGCCCTGTCCTGGTATTGACTTGTTGCACAGGTCACAGTCATTGAGCCTGCTGGAATAAAACCTAATCCTCATTGCACATTGCACCACAAGGAAGTATTCTGGTACCAAAATCGGATAAGAGTCCCTGCGGGGTGACAGGAGACAAGAGCTGCTTCTGTCTCCTTTGTATGTGGATTTGCAAAAAGGATCGACCTTTCCCCTACTTCTGGGATTTCCACGTGACCACCGGCTAAAGGGGGGGTCTGGGGGATTGGACTCGGCCAATGCCCTTCAAACGGCTCGGCGGGGAATCCTCCTGACATATTGGGTTCCTCTCCTTGGCCACGGATGACAGGGCGATAGTTTTGCTTTCATTTTCATTCTTATTAAACGTCACTTATCATTTTCTTTGCAAATCTTGATGATTTTGGGATCTGAGCAATTCCGTGCTTGTATGTTTGTAACATTTCATCTATTCTGTTTCTTCTGCTGCAGAAAATTCCAACCGTACTGGAATCAGTGGAGGGGCGACTATAGAAGAACAAGACCTGGTAGAGGGGGTGGAAGGTTCCCTTTACATGGGGGAACTCGGGACCCCGGCTCCTTTGAATGGTGGAAGTCTCAGCGGTTGCACCCCTGCCGATCCATCATTATACCCCTACTGGCAAACAATGCGGAAAGCAAAGAATCACCATGAACAGATCCAGCACTATAGATGGAGCTGCTATCGGGCGTGAGTGTTCCTCGGAGCCCCGAATATCTGACTGTATAAGCAATACCGCCCCTGCTACCTCTTGTGTCACCCCCTGCTACCTCCAGTGCCGCCCCTACTACCTCTTATCACCCCCTCTACCTCATAGATTGTAAGCTCTTGTGAGCAGGGCCCTCAGTCCCATTGTGTGAAATGATGTTCTTTGTTATGTATCTTTCTGTCTGTATTTGAACCCTACAAATTGTACAGTGCTGCGGAATATGTTGGCGCTATAGAAATAACATTTATTATTATTATTATTATTATTATTATTATTATTATTGTTATTATTATTATAGAGCGGTTACACAGTAATTGTAAATTTGTTCCAATCTCCAAAGTAGAAAACCATTTTCAATGGGAACCTATTACCAGGTTTGGGGTCATAAACCCCAGGGGTCCCGGCTATGACTGAGGTTATGAGGTTAATGGGGCAGATTTACTATATACATTTTATACCAATGTCTTGTATAGAATTTTTTACTTTTCAATTCTTTGCTGCCTTTGCCACTATCCTAAAAAGGGGGCCATGGTAAGGGAGTGCAGAGGGGGAGGGGGGAAACTTACCTCCATCACAGTTATCATCATTTATAACAGAAAATTGGCATATATTATGTGGAAATTTGACACCAGATGACAAAGCTCCTGTGAACTATCTAACCTATCTATCTGCAGGGTTGGGGTGATATGCTGGTTCTGGTGACAGTATAACCTATCTATCTGCAGGGCGGGGGTGATATGCTGGGTCTGGTGACAGTATAACCTATCTATCTGCAGGGCGGGGGTGATATGCTGGGTCTGGTGACAGTAACCTATCTATCTGCAGGGCTGGGGTGATATGCTGGTTCTGGTGACAGTAACCTATCTATCTGCAGGGCTGGGGTGATATGCGGATTCTGGTGACAGTAACCTATCTATCTGCAGGGCTGGGGTGATATGCTGGGTCTGGTGACAGTATAACCTATCTATCTGCAGGGCGGGGGTGATATGCTGGGTCTGGTGACAGTAACCTATCTATCTGCAGGGCTGGGGTGATATGCTGGGTCTGGTGACAGTAACCTATCTATCTGTAGGGCTGGGGTGATATGCTGGTTCTGGTGACAGTAACCTATCTATCTGCAGGGCTGGGGTGATATGCTGGTTCTGGTGATAGTAACCTATCTATCTGCAGGGCTGGGGTGATATGCTGGATCTGGTGACAGTAACCTATCTATCTGCAGGGCTGGGGTGATATGCTGGTACTGGTGACAGTAACCTATCTATCTGCAGGGCTGGGGTGATATGCTGGTTCTGGTGACAGTAACCTATCTATCTGCAGGGCTGGGGAGATATGCTGGTTCTGGTGACAGTAACCTATCTATCTGCAGGGCTAAGGTGATATGCTGGTTCTGGTGACAGTAACCTATCTATCTGCAGGGCTGGGGTGATATGCTGGTTCTGGTGATAGTAACCTATCTATCTGCAGGGCTGGGGTGATATGCTGGATCTGGTGACAGTAACCTATCTATCTGCAGGGCTGGGGTGATATGCTGGGTCTGGTGACAGTAACCTATCTATCTGCAGGGCTGGGGGGATATGCGGATTCTGGTGACAGTAACCTATCTATCTGCAGGGCTGGGGTGATATGCTGGGTCTGGTGACAGTATAACCTATCTATCTGCAGGGCGGGGGTGATATGCTGGGTCTGGTGACAGTAACCTATCTATCTGCAGGGCTGGGGTGATATGCTGGGTCTGGTGACAGTAACCTATCTATCTGTAGGGCTGGGGTGATATGCTGGTTCTGGTGATAGTAACCTATCTATCTGCAGGGCTGGGGTGATATGCTGGATCTGGTGACAGTAACCTATCTATCTGCAGGGCTGGGGTGATATGCTGGTTCTGGTGATAGTAACCTATCTATCTGCAGGGCGGGGGTGATATGCTGGGTCTGGTGACAGTAACCTATCTATCTGCAGGGCTGGGGTGATATGCTGGGTCTGGTGACAGTAACCTATCTGCAGGGCTGGGGTGATATGCTGGTTCTGGTGATAGTAACCTATCTATCTGCAGGGCTGGGGTGATATGCTGGATCTGGTGACAGTAACCTATCTATCTGCAGGGCTGGGGTGATATGCTGGTACTGGTGACAGTAACCTATCTATCTGCAGGGCTGGGGTGATATGCTGGTTCTGGTGACAGTAACCTATCTATCTGCAGGGCTGGGGAGATATGCTGGTTCTGGTGACAGTAACCTATCTATCTGCAGGGCTGGGGTGATGTGCTGGTCTGGTGACAGTAACCTATCTATCTGCAGGGCTAAGGTGATATGCTGGTTCTGGTGACAGTAACCTATCTATCTGCAGGGCTGGGGTGATATGCTGGTTCTGGTGACAGTAACCTATCTATCTGCAGGGCTGGGGTGATATGCTGGTTCTGGTGATAGTAACCTATCTATCTGCAGGGCTGCGGTGATATGCTGGTTCTGGTGACAGTAACCTATCTATCTGCAGGGCTGGGGTGATATGCGGATTCTGGTGACAGTAACCTATCTATCTGCAGGGCTGGGGTGATATGCTGGTTCTGGTGACAGTAACCTATCTATCTGCAGGGCTAAGGTGATATGCTGGTTCTGGTGACAGTAACCTATCTATCTGCAGGGCTGGGGTGATATGCTGGTTCTGGTGACAGTAACCTATCTATCTGCAGGGCTGGGGTGATATGCTGGTTCTGGTGATAGTAACCTATCTATCTGCAGGACGGGGGGATATGCTGGATCTGGTGACAGTAACCTATCTATCTGCAGGGCTGGAGTGATATGCTGGATCTGGTGACAGTAACCTATCTATCTGCAGGGCTGGGGTGATATGCTGGATCTGGTGACAGTAACCTATCTATCTGCAGGGCTGGAGTGATATGCTGGTACTGGTGACAGTAACCTATCTATCTGCAGGGCTGGGGAGATATGCTGGTTCTGGTGACAGTAACCTATCTATCTGCAGGGCTGGGGTGATATGCTGGGTCTGGTGACAGTAACCTATCTATCTGCAGGGCTGGGGTGATATGCTGGTTCTGGTGACAGTAACCTATCTATCTGCAGGGCTGGGGTGATATGCTGGATCTGGTGACAGTAACCTATCTATCTGCAGGGCTGGGGTGGTATGCTGGGTCTGGTGACAGTAACCTATCTATCTGCAGAACTGGGGTGATATGCTGGTTCTGGTGACAGTAACCTATCTATCTGCAGGGCTGGGGGGATATGCTGGTTCTGGTGACAGTAACCTATCTATCTGCAGGGCTGGGGTGATATGCTGGTTCTGGTGACAGTAACCTATCTATCTGCAGGGCTGGGGTGATATGCTGGGTCTGGTGACAGTAACCTATCTATCTGCAGGGCTGGGGTGATATGCTGGATCTGGTGACAGTAACCTATCTATCTGCAGGGCTAAGGTGATATGCTGGTTCTGGTGACAGTAACCTATCTATCTGCAGGGCTGGGGTGGTATGCTGGTTCTGGTGACAGTAACCTATCTATCTGCAGGGCTGGGGTGATATGCTGGTTCTGGTGATAGTAACCTATCTATCTGCAGGACTGGGGGGATATGCTGGATCTGGTGACAGTAACCTATCTATCTGCAGGGCTGGAGTGATATGCTGGATCTGGTGACAGTAACCTATCTATCTGCAGGGCTGGGGTGATATGCTGGATCTGGTGACAGTAACCTATCTATCTGCAGGGCTGGAGTGATATGCTGGTACTGGTGACAGTAACCTATCTATCTGCAGGGCTGGGGAGATATGCTGGTTCTGGTGACAGTAACCTATCTATCTGCAGGGCTGGGGTGATATGCTGGGTCTGGTGACAGTAACCTATCTATCTGCAGGGCTGGGGTGATATGCTGGTTCTGGTGACAGTAACCTATCTATCTGCAGGGCTGGGGTGATATGCTGGATCTGGTGACAGTAACCTATCTATCTGCAGGGCTGGGGTGGTATGCTGGGTCTGGTGACAGTAACCTATCTATCTGCAGGACTGGGGTGATATGCTGGTTCTGGTGACAGTAACCTATCTATCTGCAGGGCTGGGGGGATATGCTGGTTCTGGTGACAGTAACCTATCTATCTGCAGGGCTGGGGTGATATGCTGGTTCTGGTGACAGTAACCTATCTATCTGCAGGGCTGGGGTGATATGCTGGGTCTGGTGACAGTAACCTATCTATCTGCAGGGCTGGGGTGATATGCTGGATCTGGTGACAGTAACCTATCTATCTGCAGGGCTGGGGTGGTATGCTGGGTCTGGTGACAGTAACCTATCTATCTGCAGGACTGGGGTGATATGCTGGGTCTGGTGACAGTAACCTATCTATCTGCAGGGCTGGGGTGATATGCTGGGTCTGGTGACAGTAACCTATCTATCTGCAGGGCTGGGGTGATATGCTGGTTCTGGTGACAGTAACCTATCTATCTGCAGGGCTGGGGTGATATGCTGGATCTGGTGACAGTAACCTATCTATCTGCAGGGCTGGGGTGGTATGCTGGGTCTGGTGACAGTAACCTATCTATCTGCAGGACTGGGGGGATATGCTAGTTCTGGTGACAGTAACCTATCTATCTGCAGGGCTGGGGGATATGCTGGTTCTGGTGTCAGTAACCTATCTATCTGCAGGGCTGGGGTGATATGCTGGATCTGGTGACAGTAACCTATCTATCTGCAGGACTGGGGTGATATGCTGGGTCTGGTGACAGTAACCTATCTATCTGCAGGGCTGGGGTGATATGCTGGTTCTGGTGACAGTAACCTATCTATCTGCAGGGCTGGGGTGATATGCTGGATCTGGTGACAGTAACCTATCTATCTGCAGGGCTGGGGTGATATGCTGGATCTGGTGACAGTAACCTATCTATCTGCAGGGCTGGGTGGTATGCTGGGTCTGGTGACAGTAACCTATCTATCTGCAGGGCTGGGGTGATATGCTGGTTCTGGTGACAGTAACCTATCTATCTGCAGGGCTGGGGGGATATGCTGGTTCTGGTGACAGTAACCTATCTATCTGCAGGGCTGGGGTGATATGCTGGTTCTGGTGTCAGTAACCTATCTATCTGCAGGGCTGGGGTGATATGCTGGTTCTGGTGACAGTAACCTATCTATCTGCAGGGCTGGGGTGATATGCTGGATCTGGTGACAGTAACCTATCTATCTGCAGGGCTGGGGTGATATGCTGGTTCTGGTGACAGTAACCTATCTATCTGCAGGGCTGGGGTGATATGCTGGATCTGGTGACAGTAACCTATCTATCTGCAGGACTGGGGTGATATGCTGGGTCTGGTGACACTAACCTATCTATCTGCAGGGCTGGGGTGATATGCTGGATCTGGTGACAGTAACCTATCTATCTGCAGGACTGGGGTGATATGCTGGTTCTGGTGACAGTAACCTATTTATCTGCAGGACTGGGGTGATATGCTGGTTCTGGTGACAGTAACCTATCTATCTGCAGGGCTGGGGTGATATGCTGGTTCTGGTGACAGTAACCTATCTATTTGCAGGGCTGGGGTGATATGCTGGTTCTGGTGACAGTAACCCATCTATCTGCAGGGCTGGGGTGATATGCTGGTTCTGGTGACAGTAACCTTTCTATCTGCAGGACTGGGGTGATATGCTGGTTCTGGTGACAGTAACCTATCTATCTGCAGGGCTGGGGTGATATGCTGGTTCTGGTGACAGTAACCCATCTATCTGCAGGGCTGGGGTGATATGCTGGGTCTGGTGACAGTAACCTATCTATCTGCAGGGCTGGGGTGATATGCTGGTTCTGGTGACAGTAACCTATCTATCTGCAGGGCTGGGGTGATATGCTGGATCTGGTGACAGTAACCTATCTATCTGCAGGGCTGGGGTGGTATGCTGGGTCTGGTGACAGTAACCTATCTATCTGCAGGACTGGGGGGATATGCTAGTTCTGGTGACAGTAACCTATCTATCTGCAGGGCTGGGGGATATGCTGGTTCTGGTGTCAGTAACCTATCTATCTGCAGGGCTGGGGTGATATGCTGGATCTGGTGACAGTAACCTATCTATCTGCAGGACTGGGGTGATATGCTGGTTCTGGTGACAGTAACCTATCTATCTGCGGGGCTGGGGTGATATGCTGGTTCTGGTGACATTAACCTATCTATCTGCAGGGCTGGGGTGATATGCTGGGTCTGGTGACAGTAACCTATCTATCTGCAGGGCTGGGGTGATATGCTGGTTCTGGTGACAGTAACCCATCTATCTGCAGGGCTGGGGTGATATGCTGGGTCTGGTGACAGTAACCTATCTATCTGCAGGGCTGGGGTGATATGCTGGTTCTGGTGACAGTAACCTATCTATCTGCAGGGCTGGGGTGATATGCTGGATCTGGTGACAGTAACCTATCTATCTGCAGGGCTGGGGTGGTATGCTGGGTCTGGTGACAGTAACCTATCTATCTGCAGGACTGGGGGGATATGCTAGTTCTGGTGACAGTAACCTATCTATCTGCAGGGCTGGGGGATATGCTGGTTCTGGTGTCAGTAACCTATCTATCTGCAGGGCTGGGGTGATATGCTGGATCTGGTGACAGTAACCTATCTATCTGCAGGACTGGGGTGATATGCTGGTTCTGGTGACAGTAACCTATCTATCTGCGGGGCTGGGGTGATATGCTGGTTCTGGTGACATTAACCTATCTATCTGCAGGGCTGGGGTGATATGCTGGGTCTGGTGACAGTAACCTATCTATCTGCAGGGCTGGGGTGATATGCTGGTTCTGGTGACAGTAACCTATCTATCTGCAGGGCTGGGGTGATATGCTGGATCTGGTGACAGTAACCTATCTATCTGCAGGGCTGGGGTGATATGCTGGATCTGGTGACAGTAACCTATCTATCTGCAGGGCTGGGTGGTATGCTGGGTCTGGTGACAGTAACCTATCTATCTGCAGGGCTGGGGTGATATGCTGGTTCTGGTGACAGTAACCTATCTATCTGCAGGGCTGGGGGGATATGCTGGTTCTGGTGACAGTAACCTATCTATCTGCAGGGCTGGGGTGATATGCTGGTTCTGGTGTCAGTAACCTATCTATCTGCAGGGCTGGGGTGATATGCTGGTTCTGGTGACAGTAACCTATCTATCTGCAGGGCTGGGGTGATATGCTGGATCTGGTGACAGTAACCTATCTATCTGCAGGGCTGGGGTGATATGCTGGTTCTGGTGACAGTAACCTATCTATCTGCAGGGCTGGGGTGATATGCTGGATCTGGTGACAGTAACCTATCTATCTGCAGGACTGGGGTGATATGCTGGGTCTGGTGACAGTAACCTATCTATCTGCAGGGCTGGGGTGATATGCTGGATCTGGTGACAGTAACCTATCTATCTGCAGGACTGGGGTGATATGCTGGTTCTGGTGACAGTAACCTATTTATCTGCAGGACTGGGGTGATATGCTGGTTCTGGTGACAGTAACCTATCTATCTGCAGGGCTGGGGTGATATGCTGGTTCTGGTGACAGTAACCTATCTATCTGCAGGGCTGGGGTGATATGCTGGTTCTGGTGACAGTAACCCATCTATCTGCAGGGCTGGGGTGATATGCTGGTTCTGGGGACAGTAACCTATCTATCTGCGGGGCTGGGGTGATATGCTGGTTCTGGTGACATTAACCTATCTATCTGCAGGGCTGGGGTGATATGCTGGTTCTGGTGACAGTAACCTATCTATCTGCAGGGCTGGGGTGATATGCTGGGTCTGGTGACAGTAACTTATCTATCTGCAGGGCTGGGGTGATATGCTGGTTCTGGTGACAGTCACCTATCTATCTGCAGGGCTGGGGTGATATACTGGTTCTGGTGACAGTAACCTATCTATCTGCAGGGCTGGGGTGATATGCTGGATCTGGTGACAGTAACCTATCTATCTGCAGGGCTGGGGTGGTATGCTGGGTCTGGTGACAGTAACCTATCTATCTGCAGGGCTGGGGTGATATGCTGGTTCTGGTGACAGTAACCTATCTATCTGCAGGGCTGGGGGGATATGCTGGTTCTGGTGACAGTAACCTATCTATCTGCAGGGCTGGGGTGATATGCTGGTTCTGGTGACAGTAACCTATCTATCTGCAGGGCTGGGTGATATGCTGGTTCTGGTGACAGTAACCTATCTATCTGCAGGGCTGGGTGATATGCTGGTTCTGGTGACAGTAACCTATCTATCTGCAGGGCTGGGTGATATGCTGGTTCTGGTGACAGTAATCTATCTATCTGCAGGGCTGGGGTGATATGCTGGTTCTGGTGGCGGTAACCTATCTATCTGCAGGGCTGGGGTGATATGCTGGTTCTAGTGACAGTAACCTATCTATCTGCAGGGCTGGGGTGATATGCTGGTTCTGGTGTCAGTAACCTATCTATCTGCAGGGGTGGGGTGATATACTGGTTCTGGTGACAGTAACCTATCTATCTGCAGGGCTGGGGTGATATGCTGGTTCTGGTGACAGTAACCTATCTATCTGCAGGGCTGGGGTGATATGCTGGTTCTGGTGACAGTAACCTATCTATCTGCTGGGCTGGGGTGATATGCTGGGTCTGGTGACAGTAACCTATCTATCTGCAGGACTGGGGTGATATGCTGGTTCTGGTGACAGTAACCTATCTATCTGCAGGGCTGGGGTGATATGCTGGTTCTGGTGACAGTAACCTATCTATCTGCAGGGCTGGGGTGATATGCTGGTTCTGGTGACAGTAACCTATCTATCTGCAGGGCTGGGGTGATATACTGGTTCTGGTGACAGTAACCTATCTATCTGCAGGGCTGGGGTGATATACTGGTTCTGGTGACAGTAACCTATCTATCTGCAGGGCTGGGGTGATATGCTGGTTCTGGTGACAGTAACCTATCTATCTGCAGGGCTGGGGTGATATGCTGGTTCTGGTGACAGTAACCTATCTATCTGCAGGGCTGGGGTGATATGCTGGTTCTGGTGACAGTAACCTATCTATCTGCAGGGCTGGGGTGATATGCTGGTTCTGGTGACAGTAACCTATCTATCTGCAGGGCTGGGTGATATGCTGGTTCTGGTGACAGTAACCTATCTATCTGCAGGGCTGGGGTGATATGCTGGGTCTGGTGACAGTAACCTATCTATCTGCAGGGCTGGGTGATATGCTGGTTCTGGTGACAGTAACCTATCTATCTGCAGGGCTGGGGTGATATGCTGGTTCTGGTGACAGTAACCTATCTATCTGCAGGGCTGGGTGATATGCTGGTTCTGGTGACAGTAACCTATCTATCTGCAGGGCTGGGGTTATTCTCTAGTTCTGGATCGGCCAAGCATGCATGTTATTTCAGTAGGTAGAGGGGATTAGTATCTTCCTTATGGGGGAAGGATCAGAATCCCGAGCTGTTCAGTTCATTCTCCTCTGACAAGAAACATTGACATCCGTCCTGATTGATCCTCACGAGAGATATTGATGTCACATATAATAAATTACCGCACTCAGATCCATCTAATGTAAATTTATATCTAATCAATGACTCCCGACCAGGGGCCGAATCCGTGCGATAATTTGCTGACAACTCCACCACGTAAACAATCCCTTATAATAGATCTGACAACGAGGGGGCAGGAAGGTGACGCTGCGGATTCTTCTCCTGATAACTTTTTTTTGTAATAAAATATCATTTTTGATCCTTTTTGTGTATAATGTGTTATAAATAATAAATATTCCAAAAAAAGTCTATTAAGATGGAATTGGATTATAAAGCCTGCAGTTAGGGGTTAGCGGCTGCTCCTGTATCACCGCCGATCTGTCCTCTGCTGCTCTTATTCTGTCCATATAGTAATACGTGTATAGTACGTCGCACCTTTCCATGGTTACCAGCAGCCCCTCCCCCACCTCACATATTCGGGTCATGTGGCCGAGGAATGCAGAATCAATTGTTCCTGTAACTTAGGACATGGATGATGTTTATGTCAGACTCAAGACACTGCCAGAGATGGGGAGAAGAGATGTTAGCCGCAGTTCACACTTGTATTTCTGTACAACAAAAGGCAACAAAATTAGGGAAGAAAAAAAGTAACAGAACGAAAACAATAATCTCGTCCAAGTCTGTTGTGCTGATCTTCAGGTCGTCATTCTGTAATTGTAGAGATACATTGTATCGGGGAGTTACTGTGATCTCACCAATAATTTCAAGAGGAAAGAAGCGGCAAAGCCAAGAAATTACAGAAGGAGCGGGAAATCTACGGAAACATTCCCTCTTATACTCTTGTCTGATACTTGTATTACGTTAGGTTCACACCTGCGCCCGGAGTCCGTTCTGTGGTTTCCGTCTTCTGCATGCAGAAGATGGAAACCTGTCAGACCGGGTCCGGCCATGTGTGCCAGTGAGTGTTTTATGCTCTCCGCCGCAAAACCGGATTTTTAAAACCAGACACAGAATACTGCATGTCCGACTGTGTCCGATTTAAAAAAAAAAAACGGTTTCGCTGCGGAGAGCATAAAACACTCACCGCCGCTCACGGCCGGACATCTTTCAAACCCATTCAAATGAAAGAGTCCGGCAGGTTTCCCTCTCCTGCTCTGTTTTGTGCAGGAAACGGAAACCTGCAGAACGGAGACCGGGCGCAGATGTGAACGAGCCCTTATACTCCTCTTTTACTGCCAAAGCCAAGTGTCACTCCTCTGTCCTCCTCTTCCTTGACCTCTCCTCTGTCCTCCTCCTTGACCTCTCTTCTCTCCTCCTCCTTGACCTCTCTTCTGTCCTCCTCCTTGACCTCTCCTCTGTCCTCCTCCTTGACCTCTCCTCTGTCCTCCTCCTCTGTTCTCCTCCTCCTCTGTCCTCCTCCTTGACCTCTCCTCTGTCCTCCTCCTCTGTTCTCCTCCTCCTCTGTCCTCCTCCTTGACCTCTCTTCTGTCCTCCTCCTCCTTGACCTCTCTTCTGTCCTCCTCCTTGACCTCTCCTCTGTCCTCCTCCTTGACCTCTCCTATGTCCTCCTCCTCCTTGACCTCTCTTCTGTCCTCCTCCTCCTTGACCTCTCCTCTGTCCTCCTCCTCCTTGACCTCTCCTCTGTCCTCCTCCTTGACCTCTCTTCTGTCCTCCTCCTTGACCTCTCCTCTGTCCTCCTCTTCCTTGACCTCTCCTCTGTCCTCCTCTTCCTTGACCTCTCCTCTGTCCTCCTCCTTGACCTCTCCTCTGTCCTCCTCCTCTGTTCTCCTCCTCCTCTGTCCTCCTCCTTGACCTCTCTTCTGTCCTCCTCCTCCTTGACCTCTCTTCTGTCCTCCTCCTTGACCTCTCCTCTGTCCTCCTCCTTGACCTCTCTTCTGTCCTCCTCTTCTGTACTCCTCCTCTGTCCTCCTCCTCCTTGACCTCTCCTCTGTCCTCCTCCTTGACCTCTCTTCTGTCCTCCTCCTTGACCTCTCCTCTGTCCTCCTCCTCCTTGACCTCTCCTCTGTCCTCCTCTTCCTTGACCTCTCCTCTGTCCTCCTCCTTGACATCTCCTCTGTCCTCCTCTTCTGTACTCCTCCTCTGTCCTCCTCCTCCTTGACCTCTCCTCTGTCCTCCTCCTTGACCTCTCCTCAGTCCTCCTCTTCTGTCCTCCTCCTCCTTGACCTCTCCTCTGCCTTTGACACAGTTGACCACTCTCTCCTGTTAAAAACACTTTCACCCCTTGGTATCTCAGACCTGGCCCTTTCCTGGATCTCCTCATACCTCACTGACCGCACATTCAGCGTCTCCCACTCGCACACCACCTCCTCACCTCGCCCTCTCTCTGTAGGTGTCCCCCAAGGCTCTTTCCTAGGACCCCTCCTGTTCTCCAGCTACACCCTCAGCCTGGGACAACTCATAGAATCTCATGGTTTTCCATCACCATTGCTATGCTGATGACCCTCCAATCTACATCTCTGGACCAGATATGACCTCTATGTTGTCCAAAGTTCCGGATTGTTTAGCGGCCGTAGCCTCCTTCCTCAAACTCAACATGGAGAAAACAGAGTTCATCATGTTCGCCCAACCTCGTATGACCCCTCTACCTGATCTATCAAAGTTAATGAAACCATGCTTAGCCCTGTCCCACGGGTCCGCTGCCTTGGGATTATCCTGGATATCCTGGTATACTGGCAAGACAGTTCTGAGGAGCCAGAGACTGCAACAAGCCACAATACTCGAGCAATGGCTGAACTGCCCCGTGGGTGTAAAGAGGCCCAAATACGGAACAAGATGGCGTCACACTGGTACAGATCAGTCATCTTTTAAGGCAATTCCTAGGAAGAAGACAGAAGCCTCCAGTGGTGAGGAGAGGAAGTGCAACGATATTTCAGAGTCAGAGAAACAGCGGCCACTAGTGGTAGATTAGCAGAATACACAGGATTCTGACAACCGGATTCAGCAGCAAGATTGCACAAGAAACTTAACTCTGTCATTGACCGATCTTACATGTAAGTGGTTTAGAAGCCATAATGGTGGTGGTCGGCTCCCTTACAAGGCTCTCCATGTTTTAGTTCCTCCAAGGACATATATTTTCCTGGGAATATATAACCATTACATTAGTAAACTGGTACGACTAGGCTGTGACTCCGACATCACACACGTGGCCCTTGCTTTTGTCCATAACACCTATATGTGGAGAAGACTACAGGCGGTATTACATTAGGTGCAGGGATATGGGAGGCCTCCGTTGACGTCACACCATCGCTGACTAAGTCAACCTTTGCCCTTGGGCCGGTGTGAGGTGGAATTCTTCAGAAAGTGACCTGTGATCACAAGACTGGGGTAATGTTTAGCAGCTCAGTCCTCTATGCCAGAATATCACAAGTGCTTGGACACAATCATGTCACAACATCGGGTAGTAATACGCTCTGTGGAAATTTACTATGTGAGCCTCGTAGCATTTACTACGGCCATGAGGTTCAATCCTGTAATGGGGCCACTCCGCCCAAAGAGATGAGTGTCCGGCCCCGAACATTTCTACTTTCACTCCGTCCATTATATCCCCATAGTATAAGGTTCTCATTACTGTGGCCCCACATTATAATGCCCCCCTGAATATACCCCCATAGTATAATGCCCCCCTGAATATACCCCCATAGTATAATGCCCCCCTGAATATACCCCCATAGTATAATGCCGCCCTGAATATACCCCCATAGTATAATGCCGCCCTGAATATACCCCCATAGTATAATGCCCCCCCTGAATATACCCCCATAGTATAATGCCCCCCTGAATATACCCCCATAGTATAATGCCGCCCTGAATATACCCCCATAGTATAATGCCACCCTGAATATACCCCCATAGTATAATGCCGCCCTGAATATACCCCCATAGTATAATGCCGCCCTGAATATACCCCCATAGTATAATGCCGCCCTGAATATACCCCCATAGTATAATGCCCCCCTGAATATACCCCCATAGTATAATGCCCCCCCTGAATATACCCCATAGTATAATGCCCCCCTGAATATACCCCCATAGTATAATGCCCCCCTCACCGCTCTCCATTCCCACAGTCCGTTCCTCTCTCTTCTGCTGCCAGGATTGGTCTTCATTGTCATCCAATCCCTATATCACTAGGACACATGACATCATTTCTGTGTGTTCTGTACACAGGCACAGTGCCACACCTATGATTGTGGCTGACCTCGGTACTGCAGTTTAGCTCCATATAGATTATTCTATAGTGCCCGGAGTATTTATTGCTATGTATTATAGTGCACAGTATAGGAAGGGTCTAATATACCATATGGCGACTTCTTCTTTTCTCCAGTAGTGGACACTTGGCTGCCCCATGTACATTAGAGGGTTAGGGATAATAATGTAATGTCTATTACTGGGGTAGGTCCAACCAAAATGTGCTCAGGGGCTGCTCCAACCCTGCTCTGCTCATGTCCTCCATATACAGCTTTGTAGAGACCTAGTCGCACCACGCATTGTCAATTATCTATCGGGGACATTTCTAAAATAACGTGTCACCCGGTGACGCCGGAGGATTGAGGTCCATGAGATACTTTGTGTCACTTCCATTGACTTTCACTTTTAATGACTGATACAATATTATAATCTGTGAAAGAAGAAGTTTCCAGAGACAAAAGCCTCGAGACTGGAAATAAGGAACTTGTTATTACTATTATTATCACTTCCTAACCCCATAGTTGTGGTTGCGCCCTGTACATATTAGCAGAGGCGTAACGTGAGGCTCCTGGGCCCCGATACAAGGTCTGTATTGGGGCCCCCATGTGCCGTCTATAATACTGGAGTCTTCTTATATAGAAGAGAAGCCTTCGGGCCCCCTGAGACTACAGGGCCCGCTAGTAATTGTTATTGCAAATTAGGAACTACCATGGATTGCAAAACTAAGAACAAACCACGAGTCTGTCCGGGAAATCGGCAAAGATTAAAATAGGGACAAGAAGTGCTGAGGATGACTATGGTGAGATATGGGTCATTCCCTGGTGTAAAGGGGTTGTATTTGTATTTCCTAAATAATAGCAGCTAAGTAATACCTTCTTACCTACCCCTGGGTCCTGACCTTTGCCAGGTCCCCTGCCAGGCTCTATATTTTGGACATGCTACCACTGCTGCCAATCACTGACCGCTCCAGGCACCACTGAGGTCCCCACTCCAGGCAGTGATTGGCTGCAGAGATCTCATGTCCATGTGAAAACATCATTACTGGTGGTCAGAGAAGGGGCAGGAGATCGGCCTTACCAACCTTATACCAAGCAGAGCAGATTATTCACCCTCCATCTATACGGATTATGTTATGTCCCTGCACCAATGCAGTATTCTACTATTATTTCTTATGGATTTTGCATTTTGCAATAATATTTCTATTCTTAGTGTCAATGTGGCGGCCATGTTGAAGGTTTAGCCTTCCTCCCTGTATTGTATATACAGCAGTCTCTATGATGTGATGGAGCACAGCCCCCTCCTTAGATACCAGACAGTGGCAGAGGAGGTGTATACAGATGTAGGTCACTCTGTGTATACGGTGTTACTGCCCGGCTTTACAAACAATACAAAGGATCAGTCATTGAATCTGACAATTTCTGCCGACTCTGTCCCAGTCTAAACAGCAAAGCTGACAAGTGATCTGCAGAGCACAGGAGACGTCGCCTCTTGTGTGTCCTGTAATAAAACCTAGAAGATTTCCAGATGTTATTTTATCACATTAACCACATAAATATGAAATAAAAAACATGAAAAATGTCTCATTAATGAATAACCCGCCATCGCTATCGCGCATCATGTGGAACATTCCGGAATATGTTTAGATACAAGAAGGTCTTTGTTGTGTCGCCGTCGGACATTCTTGTCCTTGTGGCCTCCGCGACTAATAGATGGAATAATTCAATTTCCATGCAGAATCATCGGCGAGTGCCCGTGAGGTCCGGAATAATCCTCATGTCAACAGGAAACACAGATACAGGGGAGTATTTCTGGCAGATAACTTCCCTTTCCATTCAATGCACATGCTCAGTGTCCTGAGAAATTCGAGGCATGCAGGAGAACAAGAGCGCTCCTATCCATGTTCCTTGTGATTTCCAGGCACTTGTGTAATGTGCAGCTGTCCTTGGTTTCTATCCTGTCAGTGCACATGTGCTAAAGGGTCACATCTTCAAGGGTTTATCGAGGATTTGTCAGGTTTTTTCCCCCTCAAACAGCGCCACCTCTAGTCCATAGGCTCTGACTGGTATTGCAATTTATCCTAGGTGAGGGTTATTAAACTGAAATATCAGACATAGACCGTGGATAAGGACCACGAAAGCAGGCCTGCAATAGGATTGCTCAGTACTTTGAGACTATGGGGTCCGACACCTGGCCCTGCACCAACAGAGCACATTACCTACTTAGCGGTTGTCACAAAACCTCCTGGACACTAAGAGATTGTTCTGGTTGGTTTGGAAGACCTGGCTAGTCATGTTGTGCAGGATAAGTTGTGGATTCACCAAGTCTGAACACCCCAATAACATCCATCATCTGATCGGCACCGTCACCCTGACAATTTTGTCCAAACCCATTAAGCTATTTCACAGCACTTTTAGTGCAAATTAGGATATATTAGCCAAGTGGGCGGTCACACTGCATGAGAGATCACAGAGAGACTCCGCCCCCAGAGAAACCACTGCTATACCCAGATCTACATCACCAATAAAAGGGCTGAACCCCAAAGTGCCCAGTGTGACATTGGATGATGGATGCCATTGGGCTGGTCGCAGGTCTTCTTTAAGGTTCCCTCCATCTATAAGGCAGAGTTTATAGTACTGGTCTCCTCATATTTGGAAGACCCTCAGGGGCAGAGGGTGCTGTTACTCCCACACCCAGGAGCCTCAGGGGGGCCAATACATTACTGCCATTACAGTTGGGTAGCCTGGTAGATTTTGCATTAGGGCCCAGGAACTTCATGTTACCCCTCTGTGAACCCCCTGTTACCCTCTGGGGCCAGGTGCGGCCAGTCTCTCTTCATCCCCTCAAGCTGCGCCTCTGTAACTTCCAATAATCCAGAATCTGAATCCCATATACAGAATGTTACTATGGTAGACTGTTCATTGTCAGGTTATCATGTCATACAATCTCTTTGGACACGCATTGTTTAGGTGGACGAGCTCCTAAATTGCCGTCCTTTTGTTTTACCTCTCTTTCATTGACTTGCTGTCATTCCGCTGTCAGGTGATGTTATCTCTAGTTTACCCTTCAGATCTGGGGCAAAAGTCAAAAAAGTTGTGTTGGAAGTGACGCCAGTTCTGCAAGTTTTGAAAGCAAGACCAAGTCATGTATAGAAAAAGTAACAAACTAGCCGAGGTCACAGGTCAGCGTACATTGTGTACATTGTATCATTGTCAGGAGTTTTGGATACTCTCTGTCCTTGCCGGATCGGGCTTTGATACTTAGTTTGCTGCTATTTATTACTGTATATTGTAACAAAACGCACAATGTAACAAAGAGATACAGGACAGAAGTTCTGATGCCAATGACTGAGATGATCTTCATGAACACAATTCTTACAGGGTCCTGGAGATTTGAGGGTGTTCACCATCTCATATGAGGAATATGGTATAACTTTGGGATCTGCAGGAGAATGACCTCAGGAAACCCCAAAGATCTTGAGGATAAAGGTGTAGAACTTCTCCAAGAATTCAGCCCCTTCGCTTTCCTTTGAACACCAGGGAGGACTTTGGAAGGGATTGTGATTAGTTGTACCCCATAAATCACAAAGTGATGGAATATCCTGGCACAAGTCATCCCTTTATGAGATGGCAGTATCCCTTTAAGGCCCATTTAAAGAGGTTGAGACCGCCCACTGGACTCCTAGATTTATTAGTAGCAAAGGTTTCACTGAATAAGTTACCAGTCATCCTGAATAAAGCTTTTCCCACAATACTACTATATATAGTAAGTCTATAGGCGCTGCTCCTGCTCTATAGTACGCCGCTGTCACATCAGGTCACATCGCGAGTATCTTTACGAGAATCCACAACCGCAGACCTAAGAAACAATACAGCTCTGTGCGTCATACACAGCAGTAATATAACAGGCCGGTTGTCTTATGTGACAATCCAGAACAGCAGGCGGCATTGCAACAATGTAATCATAACATCGTATAACATTGTATAGACACATAGAACATTGTAATATCCGCTGTCACCCGGGGCCATATCATCTGTCATTGTCTTAGAAGATTTGATTATCATCACACAAATCCACCAGATATTATATAGGCGCATGGAGAACGGAAAATCTACACAAATCACCTTCATGGCCTGTATATAAGGCTCTCCAGAATCTATTTCCAAGAATTTTTAGCTGTAGATTTTATTTACAGGCATTCACATTAAATATAATAAGTTCCTTCGTGGACATAAGATAATTTTTTAGAGCTATTGGGCAAAAATTTGACTCCTTTTTAGATGACGGTCGGTCATTGGTCTGGGGAAATGATTGTTGTTCGGCCCTATGGACATTCGTTATGGGTGAAATCCTTAATTTTCATCAATGATAGTGTAATGTATAAGGCACCTTATAGCGGTGGTATACTGTATAGGCACATATATAGGTGTATCCAGACCAGGAACATCCATCTATATGGCGGCTGACCAGGGTCACATGACTATTACTTCATAGTGAGCTATACAATGAATGGCTGGAACACTTCTGCACCCATCTCACTACAGAACATGAGCCGGACATTTGGGAGCTCATCATAAATCACTACGATCCAGTGATTTATATTTACATGGCCGTGGTCAATCTGGGTTTCTTGGATGGGACAGGACTGTGAGAATACCCCGAGGGTCTCCTGTGCACAGCTATAGATCATATACAAGCTATAGATTATATCCACAACTGCAGGTACAAGTACAGACTCATTTCTATGGGCCCATACTTACATAGTGTCCACATATTATGAAGCCTGTCCTATCCTTACCCGTATTTGTGGCACAGACAAGTGTAAGGGATCAGACAAGTCTTTTTGTGGATTGGAGACCAATATTTGAAAACAATAAACCCTACAACGTGTCCGATAAGAGAATCTTAAAATAAAATAATCCTTTAATTGTATAAAATAAGATAATCCTTTAATAGTCCCACCATGGGGTAATTCAGTGCGTTACAGCAGCCTGGATAATACGGTGTATTCTCACTGCTGTGTCTCCCGACAACGAAAAACAGATGTATTGCTCCATTTTTATCACTTGTTTTATATCCATTTTGTATCTACAAAATCTATCAATCCCCAACCCCCTCCTCCAAACCAGTTTATTGGGGTCCATCATATCCCCCAGCCTCAGACATCAGAGTCGCCCTGGGTTAGGTTCTGGCCAAGGACAATATCTGTATGGACTTTGTATGTTCTCCCGTGTTTTTCAGGGTTTCCTCCGATTACTCCAAAGCCATCCTAAGAGATTCCGTTTCTGAGCCCTAATTCAGACAGGACTGATGTGAGCGACGACAATCTCTGTACAGCGCTGCGGAATAGGTTGGTGCTATAATAATCCACCCGTCTATTCAGTGAATTCCACCTCATGTCTTTTCTTATATGCAAAACCTTGACGTGTCTTGATATCCTCCAGATATTTGGAGCCTCTGACATGTGAGTTTGAATGAAATTCCTCCCCAGCTGCCAGGCAGGACGCCTGAGTCGTCTCTGTAGTTTGTATCAGGAAACAATGCTCACTCCTCCCTCTAGTAGGAAGGCGCTGGGCTGGGCAGGACAGGGCTGACTTTCCATTCTGTGTAGTGTTGCAGGGGAGAGAGGCTGCTGGGGATTTGCTGAGCTCCAGGCTGCAGCTTGTCAAGAGCTAGGGAAGACAGGTAAATGTGATTCATCCTGTATACCTTGTATATATGTATCACTGGATTACTATACGCTTCCTCCAGACAAAGGCCTGAGCCTCATCACCCTCTATGCAAATGCAACTTTAGCCAGTGTCACTATGACATACATGGCACACAAGGATGACTTTGTAGTCACTGATATTGTGGGGTCACCCTTGAAGTGCAATGTACATGTTACACCATAGATCAGGGCCTCTGCTGGAAGACATAACATATGGATAGGTTTCCATTGGGTGTATACCTGTTCCCCTCTCTAATATAATATATTTTATATACTGACTAATATGTTGCATTATGTGTTATGTTATAATTGATATATCAGGGTTGTGTTACTGATCTGATGGCATTTTACCATTGCACATGGCAATAATATCTGTATAATGTTGCATATATATATATATATATATATATATATATATATATATGTGTGTGTGTAGCAATATTAATAATAAGCAAAAGAATATTTGCAGAATTAATGTTAATGTTTTAATATGAAATGGTAACAATCCGGAATATTCTTCTCCAGAGGCAGAGCCTCTTCTATTTTATAGGCCGGTGCATGTTGATACATTTTGTTTACTATTTCTTTTGATACATTGTATCCGCCACATGATAACCCTTTCTAAATAGAATCTAATGTCAAATTGCAACACGGAATGGGAATTACAATGAGGACTTCTGTCATCATTGCTGAGTTGTGTTCCTTCCAGAGCATTTTGGAGTCTCCCAGCAGCGTGCGTTGCAAAGCTCTGACCTTTTACCTACTTTTTGTGAAGCAGCAGTCATGTGGTTCAATAGCAGTTTTGGGGGTTGGGAATGATGACGTAGTCAGAGGGGCGGGGAAGGCTATAGGAATAGGTTATGCTGATGGTTGTGCCCTTGACTATAAAGGGAATTTGCAAATGGTATATACAAGGTTGTGTAGATAGGCTGACACATGTAATAGTCTGCAGGGCAAGGACATGCCCTGGCGTTGTGTGCATGTATGTGCGACGTCGGGTACTCTGCCTTCTGGCTAATGTTTGTACATAGTAGTAATGTCTGACGTGTGGTTTGTTATACGGAAGTGCAGAGATATATTATTACACATTGTGGCTTCAGAGAGAATCGTATACCGAAGACTCTGCACGAAAAGCTTTGCAAACCTCAATGAATGAGGTGCAGACATTAAAAGCAAAAACTGAATCCGATCCGGCGCAAATGTATAAATGTGCAGATGTATTGTAGAATAGACGGATAAGGTGACATGCTCAATGTGTCTATGAGCCCCCCCAGGCGAGCCCCGCATTCACAGAGATTCAGCCATGACACTTGGTCCATTTGTTGAATATCATGGCTGTGCGAATGCGGGGTAAGGGTTCATTCACACGGAGGAAAATGGTGTGGAATCCTTATCAGATTCAGCACTGAAAAAAAAGCCTCCCATTGACATTAATGGGTCCTTAGCAGAAAAAGGAAGCCATTGAAATGAATGGGAGGCTTTTTTTTTCAGCGCTGAATCTGACGCGGATTCCACACCAAATTCAACACCATTTTCCTCCGTGTGAATGCGCCCCTATAGTCAGACGCATGAGGGTGAAAACCACCCACCCAATCTTCACGCCTGTTTTTCACCCAAGGGGACCCCATTTTCACAGATATATCTATTGATGATGGTTGTGCCAATGGCGAAAACGTACGAGTCCAATCCCCCAAATGCATCCTGCCAAATTCCATGTATACGCCCATCTTAAGGTAGTCTTATATGTGTACGGGAGAGGCAGAAACAAATAGGCATTAGCCCGGTTAGACCCAAAGCCATTAAGATTGTCCGGCTTCTGACTATTGATGACCTGTCCTTGGGATTGGTTATTAAAGGGGTTTTCCCATAAAATACGTTACCCCCTATTCATAGACGAAATTACACAATGGATGGGAGCGGACACAGACCGAGAATAAGTCATTGATATTGCAAAATTGGGCGACAGGTATTTGCATGTGTAGTATCTGTAATGTTGGTTTTTCCCATTTCTACATCTCGGACTCCATTCTGGTATAGATTGAGCTGAGAAGCCTCGCAGAATAATCTTTTAGGGTTTTATCCTTCTGACCCTTCCGTTACCACCCGAGATGACTCCAATCCACTGCCCATATAGACTTGTATTAGGTAATAATGACCCTTGGACACTACAACATTCGTCTCCCCGCCACCATAAAATATGTTCCCCACCCAAAGACACCAAAGAATGTCTTGGGAACGAGTCACATTACTAATCTAAGTCACTAAGCAGGACCAATGGGATCTGAGGTCTCCAATATGTCTGACCTCTGACAGGAGCCATCACAGTTATCATACACTAGGGACATAGCCCGGAGGCCCTGGGCCCTAATGGACAATCTGTAATGGGGCCCCTATAATACTTATGCACCAGGACCAGATATAAAGATACCCATTCACCTTGATATTGTGAAAAAACAAAAAGGAAGAGACGCCGAGCGCTCTGAGTGTAGTATTTGTAAATGATTATAGATAAAACTTCATATTAGATACCAGTAAACCTCTCACCTGAAAAATGTGTGTCTTTGTTATCACATATGAAGTGGAAATCCAGGTGAGAGTGGCAGCAGAACCAACAGAAACACCGGAAAACTGGAGAAGAAATTGGAAAAAGGAATAGCAGGGGTCTGCGCTAAAGTGATCAATAATGGATTTATTGAAGATAAAAGCACGACGCGTTTCGGACCACCTCGGGTCCTTTCTCAAGTGCAAATTCTGAATCAGCCGGGCTGGATACATGTATCATGTATCCAGCCCGGCTGATTCAGAATCCATTATTGATCACTTTATCCATTCTTCTGGCTGTCATTTAAACCCTACCAGCGAGCGCAGACCCCTGCTATTCCTTTTTCCCATTCACCTTGATATTGGCTACCATCTATTTCTTTATGCATGCCCAGATCTGCCGAGCATGCATGTGTTCTGAATGGAGAGAAGGGAGTAACTTACTGCTCATGCCCAGGACTAGGATCTTCAGCTCCACGTCCTCAGGCAGTGACATCACGTCCATAGGTCACAGGCACGTGCTGCAGCTTAGTCTCATTCAGATGAATGGGGCTGAGCTGCAGTACCAATCACAGCCACTACACCGTGTACAGCGCTGTGTATAGTAAGTGAAGAGTCCGAGGCAACCAATATGATAGGAAATGTCCAATTCTTCTGTATCCCAACATCATAAACCCAATAGATGGCGGATCCTACAGAAATTGGCAGATTTAACAGATTCTCTCTTACAGACGTTATCTAGGATCAGAAAAGCATCTCTGATTTCCTAAAACAGCGCCACCCTTGTGCTCAGGCTTTGTGGGGGATTCACATAAATGAAGCCAAGCTGCAATACCTGAAGCCACCACAACCTGTGGGGGCTCCACTGGAAGAATTTTATTCTTTGCACATTTTTTTTCTGGAAAACCTATTAAACAGGAGCCCGTATGTACCAAATCCTAAGTATTGTGGAAGTGGAAAGATTGGATGTTGACCCTGCGAAGCCAGATATTTCCTCGTAACAGAGAGGTCGTATCTGACAACCTGGTAAACAGAAAGCTGACTGCATGGTAAACTAATAAAGCTGTTGTCAGATCCTAGTAGGCGCCGTCCTCTTACTACATAGATAACCCCGGGCTAGTTTATTGGGTCCAGAGGTAAATACTAATTGTATCTGCAGTAACAATGTCTCCTCTGACACAATGGCTGAGATATGAATGGGATTTACTAGGACTGAGTTATAAAAGCGAGTAATCCGAGTGTAACCTGGGCCTATGGGAAAGCCGTGGCCTTGTATGTTATCATCAAAGGGGCAGATACAATAATGGGGGGACGACAAACACCCCGAGGTAGCGACCTGTGTGATAATAGGACGATATGGGATCATATAATACTAATATGTGATGATAATATGGGAGGATTATATAGTAATACTAATATGATACTATAATAGGACGATATGGGATAATATAATACTAATATATAATAAAAAATATAGGATAATAGAAATCCCAATGCTGATAATACTAATAAATGATATAACACTAATATACGATAGTATAACAATTACTAATCTATTAATTCCATATTAATATTAAATACAATTATCCATAACGGGATCAGATTGCTTTATTGGCCCCATTAATCCCCCTCACACAGAGCCGTCATAGGGTTTTGCTTCTTCTCCCCGTGTAATAACAGTCCTGTAGCATCTTTTCTTACAACTCCACATTAGTCGGTTCCTCTGTTGTTCCTCCTAGACCAGGGGTAGGGAATGTACGGCTCTCCACCTGTTGCAAAACTACAACTCCCAGCATGCATACTTGATCTGCTGTTCTTGGAACTCCCATGGAAGTGAATGGAGCATGCTGGGAGTTGTAGTTTCACAGCAGCTGGAGAGCCGAAGGTTCCCTATCCCTGATCTAGACGCTTACAGTAGAAGTAAATTACCAGCCGGGTGTTACCTTTCTCCATGTCATGGGGTTTCTTTCTGATTCGCCTCCCCTGGACTATCAGGATGTTGCTCGCTCTCCAGCCTGTCTGGATGGAGGTGGGATTGGCCTTCTCATTGCAGCAGGGTTGTACCTATAATATAGGACACAATAACCCTATATAATCCTATACATCTAATTGTTAGTCCTGGCTGAGGTTTACAATGCAAATTTAGCCTACACGTCCTTAGATTGCACCAGATTTATCACAGTGTCTGATTCTGGCTGCTCCGTCTGCTGCAGCTTTAGACTACTCTGTTTATCCCAAATATTAGTTGTTACTTTGCACCGATTTCTGCTGTGATATGGTTCATGTTATTGTTAGGCCTGACCCTTTCTGACTAAGCTCTTCATTGAGAGAGACCAAAAAACTGGCTTAAGCCTGAGTCCCCGTGGGGTGGAAAAGCTGCAATTTTGTTGCAGATTTGTTGCAGCGGCTCCAACAAGACTGGGGATATAAAGGAAACTCTTAGACTGTTCCCTTCCAGTAAATCCATTCCTGACTTTGGCTCAAAAAACTGCAGCAAAATCTGCAACTAAAAAGCAGCTTTTCCGCAAGGTGAGGCCTCAGCCTAAAACCCCGGGAGTCGCCAACTCTGACCCAAAATATAATGTAACACGACGGTAAATGTGGACCGGGCTGTGTCTTGTGTTCGGAGTATAAGTGAGCAGATGTCTTGTCCACGCAGACTGGGGCGTTCTGGAGTCTTCAGACCATGTTGGTGCCAAGTGACAGCTCTGGTTTCAATGTCTTGGGTTTCAGCAGTTTGGAAGGCAAGAAAAACAGATGTGTCTGTAAGGAGGAGGTTTAATATTCTCTATAAGAAATCTATAAGCAGATACTTCTGTATAGGATGCTGAGTGCGAGTCTACCATGACGCCATCTATATCGCCATAATATACCATGGAGGGGGTTACATGCCCAGGAACCAGAGGTGGTGCAGTAATGTTCTGCAATCGACGCCCTCTACAGGCAGGTCTGATGTGGTATCTGCCCCATGTGGATTATGGATGCTGAAGACTTCTATAAAGATCTATCAATCTGATCCATCAGTTGTTCTTCTGGGTGGTAACAAGCCCTGTCATCGTCTTCTCTTGAACTTCATATCCAATGTCTTAGTCTTGGCAATGGCCGTCAATATGAAGTCTGTTGTGGTGAACTTGCTGTATCTGTATTGACCATCCTTTGGAAATTCTAGCACAATACAAATGGATGAGGTTTACAGCAGTGTATTTACAAGGAGACAGAATTTTCCATTGGCAGATATGAGCGTATTTTGGATTCTCCTACCTGCAGCATGCTTGTCCTGTCGCAGAAATGTTGTGGATTTTATAAGAGAGAAATCCCAGGAGAATCCGCAGCAAATCCATAAAGAACACATGCAAAGTGTGCAAAACTGGGCCACACATGGTCTTCTATCCATCCTATAGCACTATAAGTAGCTCTGCCTTTGGATATGTTTCTGTCCCACAAACTCTCCATATGTAACATGAAGCCCCCGAATTACTGACCCAAACCTTCTGCACCCTCACAACATCATGTAAAACACATAAAGGAGTTCGCACTTCTGTAGTTTTGGCCAAACTGATGACAGCACGAAATAAAAGCGATTTCCTTTAGAAATAAAATGGCCGGAAATGGAGAATAAATGTTTCTATTTGTATTAAATGTTTCTCTTTTATGTCTTTGGATACAATTGTTACATTTGGGAAGTGCTCGGGGTTTAACCCTTTGTTTCCTGAGCTTTTATCTTCAAATTCAAGTGTTCAAAGTGAAAAGATTTCAATGTTTTACTATTCATTTATTTGTGAGGGTTTTTTTAACTACATTGTGAGTGTGGATGAAATATAAGACATCGTTATATAGAATATAAGACATCGCTATATGGAATGACAGTATTATGCTCAAAGACGATAATGATGTGGGAATAGTGGTATGACTAGTATTTGGGTGGCCTGATATGAATCCCCGGGTACAATAGTAATCCCTTCATAGATTAGATGCACAGGATTACTTGGCCCGATCCTCCTCCTCCTCCTCCTCCTCGATCAGCCCCTCCCAGTTCACCTATCAATGTCTGAATTGGTTGTAAAGTATCCGATATTATACACCCAGAAACAATGGGTTAAAAGGCTTGTCCTGGACCGGATGGCTGCTTTCATCACACCTGCCTAAAACATTTGCACAGTACTCTATATGTACACACTCCTATAATCTGGGATTAGTGGGACCTGGAAACAGGTATTTCAACCACCCATTAAAAAAAAACAAAAAAAAAAACTCATGGGAGTGAAGGCGTATATATTATAGAGACAGACCATGGGGGGCGCTATGGAACCTTTAATGGGTGGTGCACTCCTGGATGGAACCATTTTCTGTTAAGGGAGTTTTCTGGCCTCAAATTCCTTGTTCATACTGCTGACCTGTCCATAGGGTAGATCACATACTGACAACCTATGGGGGTCTGACACCCGGACCCTGTACAGATCAGCTGTTCTAGAGGCCTCCCAGTATTAGCTGCTGGTAGATGGGCAGTGCAAGCAGCGCGGGTGCTATACAAGGAATAGGACATTGGGGTTTCCTGTTCGGGGCAGTAAAACCCTACACTCTAATGGGATCCCAATCTGATGTATAGTCCCAGTCCCCTCTCCTCTGTATATACACTCACCGGCCACTTTATTAGGTACACCTGTCCAACTGCTCGTTAACACTTAATTTCTAATCAGCCAATCACATGGCGGCAACTCAGTGCATTTAGGCATGTAGACATGGTCAAGACAATCTCCTGCAGTTCAAACCGAGCATCAGTATGGGGGGGAAGAAAGGTGATTTGAGTGCCTTTGAACGTGGCATGGTTGTTGGTGCCAGAAGGGCTGGTCTGAGGATTTCAGAAACTGCTGATCTACTGGGATTTTCACGCACAACCATCTCTAGGGTTTACAGAGAATGGTCCGAAAAAGAAAAAACATCCAGTGAGCGGCAGTTCTGTGGGGGGCGGAAATGCGTTGTTGATGCCAGGGGTCAGAGGAGAATGGCCAGACTGGTTCGAGCTGATAGAAAGGCAACAGTGACTCAAATAGCCACCCGTTACAACCAAGGTAGCCAGAAGAGCATCTCTGAACGCCGCACAGTACGTCCAACTTTGAGGCTACAGATGGGCTACAGCAGCAGAAGACCACACCGGGGGCCACTCCTTTCAGCTAAGAACAGGAAACTGAGGCTACAATTTGCACAAGCTCATCGAAATTGGACAATTGAAGATTGGAAAAACGTTGCCTGGTCTGATGAGTCTCGATTTCTGCTGCGACATTCGGATGGTAGGGTCAGAATTTGGCGTCAACAACATGAAAGCATGGATCCATCCTGCCTTGTATCGGTAACGGTTCAGGCTGGTGGTGGTGGTGTCATGGTGTGGGGAATATTTTCTTGGCACTCTTTGGGCCCCTTGGTACCAATTGAGCATCGTTGCAACGCCAAAGCCTACCTGAGTATTGTTGCTGACCATGTCCATCCCTTTATGAGCACAATGTACCCAACATCTGATGGCTACTTTCAGCAGGATAATGCAATGCCATGTCATAAAGCTGGAATCATCTCAGACTGGTTTCTTGAACATGACAATGAGTTCACTGTACTCCAATGGCCTCCACAGTCACCAGATCTCAATCCAATAGAGGAGCAGCTTTGGGATGTGGTGGAACGGGAGATTCGCATCATGGATGTGCAGCCGACAAATCTGCGACTGCAACTGTGTGATGCCGCCATCATGTCAATATGGAGCAAAATCTCTGAGGAATGCTTCCAGCACCTTGTTGTATCTATGCCACGAAGAATTGAGGCAGTTCTGAAGGCAAAAGGGGGTCCAACCCGTTACTAGCATGGTGTACCTAATAAAGTGGCCGGTGAGTGTAGTCCTGGTCCCCTCTCCTCTGTATATAGTCCCGATCCTCTCTCCTCTGTATATAGTCCCGGTCCCCTCTCCTCTGTATATAGTCCCGCTCCCCTCTCCTCTGTATATAGTCCCGCTCCCCTCTCCTCTGTATATAGTCCCGCTCCCCTCTCCTCTGTATATAGTCCCGCTCCCCTCTCCTCTGTATATAGTCCCGGTCCCCTCTCCTCTGTATATAGTCCCGGTCCCCTCTCCTCTGTATATAGTACCGGTCCATCCCTCCTCTGTATATAGTACCGCTCCATCCCTCCTCTGTATATAGTACCGCTCCCCTCTCCTCTGTATATAGCACCGCTCCCCTCTACTCTGTATATAGTACCAGTCCCCTCTCCTCTGTATATAGTCCCGGTCCTCTCTCCTCTGTATATAGCACCGGTCCCCTCTCCTCTGTATATAGCACCGCTCCCCTCTACTCTGTATATAGTACCAGTCCCCTCTCCTCTGTATATAGTCCCGGTCCCCTCTCCTCTGTATATAGTCCCGGTCCTCTCTCCTCTGTATATAGCACCGGTCCCCTCTCTTCTGTATATAGTCCCGGTCCCCTCTCCTCTGTATATAGTCCCGGTCCCCTCTCCTCTGTATATAGCACCGCTCCCCTCTCCTCTGTATATAGTCCCGGTCCCCTCTCCTCTGTATATAGCACCGCTCCCCTCTCCTCTGTATATAGTACCGCTCCCCTCTCCTCTGTATATAGTCCCGGTCCCCTCTCCTCTGTATATAGTCCCGGTCCCCTCTCCTCTGTATATAGTCCCGCTCCCCTCTCCTCTGTATATAGTCCCGGTCCCCTCTCCTCTGTATATAGTCCCGGTCCCCTCTCCTCTGTATATAGTCCCGCTCCCCTCTCCTCTGTATATAGTCCCGGTCCCCTCTCCTCTGTATATAGTCCCGGTCCCCTCTCCTCTGTATATAGTCCCGCTCCCCTCTCCTCTGTATATAGTCCCGCTCCCCTCTCCTCTGTATATAGTCCCGGTCCCCTCTCCTCTGTATATAGTCCCGGTCCCCTCTCCTCTGTATATAGTCCCGGTCCCCTCTCCTCTGTATATAGCACCGCTCCCCTCTCCTCTGTATATAGTACCAGTCCCCTCTCCTCTGTATATAGTCCCCGTCCCCTCTCCTCTGTATATAGTCCCGATCCCCTCTCCTCTGTATATAGTCCCGATCCTCTCTCCTCTGTATATAGTCCCCGTCCCCTCTCCTCTGTATATAGTACCGGTCCCCTCTCCTCTGTATATAGTCCCGGTCCCCTCTCTTCTGTATATAGTCCCGGTCCCCTCTCCTCTGTATATAGTCCCGGTCCCCTCTCCTCTGTATATAGCACCGGTCCCCTCTCTTCTGTATATAGTACCACTCCCCTCTCCTCTGTATATAGTCCCGGTCCCCTCTCCTCTGTATATAGTACCGGTCCCCTCTCCTCTGTATATAGTACCGGTCCTCTGTATATAGCACCGGTCCCCTCTCCTCTGTATATAGTCCCGGTCCCCTCTCCTCTGTATATAGCACCGGTCCCCTCTCTTCTGTATATAGTCCCGGTCCCCTCTCCTCTGTATATAGTCCCGGTCCCCTCTCCTCTGTATATAGCACCGCTCCCCTCTCCTCTGTATATAGTCCCGGTCCTCTCTCCTCTGTATATAGCACCGCTCCCCTCTCCTCTGTATATAGTACCGGTCCCCTCTCCTCTGTATATAGCACCGGTCCCCTCTCTTCTGTATATAGTCCCGGTCCCCTCTCCTCTGTATATAGTACTTGGTATCAGACTCCTCTTCCACAATCTCCAGATGTTTCGTGCTCTTTGCACTCGGATATTTTTGCGTCCTACAAGTAGCCGTATTTGGAAAGTTTTGTCTGCGGTTCTCAGGGACTAAATATAGTCCTCCGTCCGGGGCGATCGCGTTCCCTTGCTATTGCTTTGCATGTATACATATATATATATTTTTATAGGTTTCGTCTCTTGGGGACGTCCAATGAGCGATATCCGGAGGGTTTATATGGTTGTGCTAGAAATGCATGAAATACTTAGCAGCTTAGGCTTCATTGTTCTGTCCTAATCCTATTACAAGTTGGCAAGTTCAATCGGAGCCTTAATCTCTGTAATATCAATGTGGGCACGTAGGTGCGAGGACTAATCCATCATGGTAGGAAAGTAAGGCCCAATTATCAGGAGAAAGATTGCATTGGCTCCTAGTAACCCCTGCTGGGATGGCTAACCTTCTGTCCTTAGGTCTTTGCATTCAGTTCTGTGGGGGTCCAATACCCAGCCCCTGCACTGATCTGGATCAGCTCTGTACACTGTGTAGTGGCCCAGCCGTGGGATAGGAGCTGATCTGTAATAGGATGGATTCTCCCCGCACCGTGTACAGAGCCATCGGCTTCCAGCTCCATCTACTATTCTCACCCAAGCTGATCAACGCAGGGGCCGAGTGTCAGACCTCCACCCATCTCATTGTAATAAGTCATTAATTTTGGGTCTAGAACACTTGAATAGTGAAACTGTTGTGATAATCCTAATATTTGATATGGTGTCTTCCTAGGGGAATAGTAAAGATGGCAGAAGCGCATCAGGCCGTGGCCTTCCAGTTTACAGTAACTCCAGATGGAATTGACTTAAGATTAAGCCATGAAGCTCTGCGACAAATCTATCTCTCCGGACTGCACTCCTGGAAGAAGAAGTTCATCAGGTTTAAGGTAAGACGAGAGCCATTATGTGACGTCCATCGCAGGACACTTGTCTGCTTTCAGGGGTATCAGTGACGGGTCTGAAGGTTTTACTGGAGGGGTCCCGGTGCTGAGATCCTAAGTAGGGCTGGATGTGGCTTCTCATCTGAGTAAGGGTCCTGTTCTAGGGGTTTGATATAAATCACTGCTCACTCGGGGAGCCCAATGGAAATGAAGGAGCTCGGCTTCTGTCCCTTAAAGGAGACCCTTCACCTCCTCCACAACACCTTCTTTGCATCCTTTAATGGCCGCAATGAGATACCCCGAGCTCGCGCCCATTGTAGTCCTTCTTGTTGGTTCTATTCCATTTCTTAATGTGTTGTTTCTTCATCAGAATGGAATCCTCACCGGCGTCTTCCCATCAAGTCCAACCAGTTGGTTAGTCGTCGTGGTCGGTGTCACCTCAACATCAATGTACACCAAAGTGGATCCATCATTTGGTTTGATCGAGAAAATAAACCAGGCGCTGACCACCACGTAAGATTGGGATTTATTGTCTTCTGTGTTCAATCCACTTGGTTATATAGACTAGACATGGCGGGCGTTGTGTAGGGTATGAATGGGCTGTATATACGTGCTGTCACCTGTACGATCATTCACATCATTGTCTTCTCCTCTCCCACAGGGGATACATGACCAGCCAGACCCAGAACATCGTCAGTAACGTCCTCTTCGGCACCGGCCTGTGGGTTGCCCTGACCGCTACTATGCGATATTCCCTTAAGATGCTTCTGGCATATCATGGATGGATGTTTGAAGAGCACGGAAAGCTCTCCAAGTCTACAAGGTTATGGATGGTGAGTGACCTTCCACCATAGAAGCCGTGATCCATCTGTTAGATCATTTGTGGCAAGTTTGGTAAAAAAAGATTCTAATGAATTGGAAAAAAGATCCAATTTGTTGAGTTACAACTTCACCAAAGACCTCGATGAATAGTTCTATAGGGCCAGAGCAAAAAGATAGTCGTATGTCTTCTTCCTACAAGAAGATGGGATTGTTTCTGACTGTTACAACTTACAAGAGTTTTCAGTCTTTGAATGTTCTTGGTGTTTTGCGGTTCCGTCTTGGTAATATGGCCATGGTACGGTGGAAGTGGCCGTCACATGGCAGCAGCTGAAAGTCACTGGAGGACAATTCAAATAGTCCTTGTGGTACGAGCCATTCTCAGGTTTATACAAAATCTAATATTTGAATCCGTCCGGGGTCGGTCCTGCAACTGGTTACGATGACATTTGACTTGCAAATCTGAGTTATCAGACGGGTGAAGGAAAAGAGACCTCAAAGGAAACCGAGGACAGATTGATACAAATGTATGGAAGGAAGTTTTTAATACATATGTATAATATATATCCTCCACCTTTGCTTGTCTTGTAAAGTTGTTACAAAGTCTCTTCTGTTACTCGAGGAACCTCCGACTTGTACGTTGGGCTTTATCACTTTGTGTCCTTTGGTTTCCAGGGAATGGTGAAATTGTTCTCTGGCCGGAAGCCGATGCTTTACAGCTTCCAAACGTCTCTTCCTCGTCTGCCGGTGCCGGCTGTTCAGGACACGGTCAAAAGGGTACGTTTTGTTCATCTCAATAAAGAAGTTACTTAGTAATGAAAGAATTTCTTGTTATTGTCGTTCATTCAACCTCGACACAAAAGTCTCTTGTCTTAAGTTTTCTGTCCACATTGACCAGCGAGACGACTTCATGTACAGAAATGACCGAATGTGTTTCCAGCCATCGATCTGATGCGTCATAAAGGACTGCGGAAATAGTCCTGACCATTGTTATTATTGGACTGATGTGCAGGACGCTCTCGTGTGTTATATTCTGTAGCCGTGTATACAGTGGCCTGATCCCTCTCTATAATACAGCGCACCCATTGGGGTAGAGGGGGTAACAGAAGATATTGCACAGGACAATATCCAACACAAGAACCCCCCCACACACACACACACCGCACCCCCAATGTCCCAAAATTGGATCTTATGGTCCTTATATACTCCACTAATCATATAGTGATCTCAGTGAGCAGGCAGTGGAAAGGTCCCTTTAAATGGTTAAACCAACTGAATCCTATTACTTGATCTGAAAATTCCAAAATGATTCCTCTCATTAGCTACATAAGATCATAAGACACAAAATGTGGAGCGAGAATGATATGGCTAATCGCATAGACTGTGACCATAGTCTGACGTCATGTCTTGTCCTCTTCTGTGCTCTTTTAGGAACATGTGGAGAGCGGCAGAGGTTTGTAACCTATAAATAATCCTACAAATAATCTGCACAATCTCTAACCCGCTGGGTGTTCGGTCGGGATTCTCATGTGCAGGATCGGATTTGTGGCTTCTTTGCAGAATTTGTTAGAAGTAATTCTGGTCCAGGGTTCCCACTTGTCATTTCTTCCAGTTTATTCTATGGCTGTTACTGACAATGCGTTACATCATGTCCTGTATGTAGTATGTTAGATGGTGAGGGCTGGCGCCGGGTGTGTATTGCACCCTAACCTCTATATACACCCCAGCCTTGGTTTAGCTAGTGCAGACCCCGTACATATCCCTTCTCTGCCTGTAGGAACAGCCTTACAGGATTATACACCCGGCACATAGACGTCCCCAGGTCTCCTCTTACAAGGGCACAGTTTATACCGCCTTATACTATGTCTTACCGTATGTGCAGATCCTGAAGGTGCCGCGTCCTCGTGCCGCATTGTTCTGCATGTTCTATAATAATCCCTTGTACTAATAGTCTGAGGCTGTTTCCGGTCGGCTTGTGTTTGCTGCTTTCTATACAATATATACCATAAGTGCAGTATAGTGATGTCCGTATTTAGGGAAGCGACAATCATCAGGCCCAATAGCAAACTTGGAATAGGACCTCAGTCCACGGTGCACGCTATGACGCCATAGTATTGTGATATAGGCAGAGGGCTGGAGTCTGAGGCGTCTGGGTCAGAATATAAGGTCCACTATGAATGGTGACAATACTGTAACCTACAGGCTCAATGATACAACCGCTACTAACCGCCATGCTTTACCTCTCTAGTACTTGGACTCCGTTAAACCACTGATGGATGAGGAACAGTTTAAGAGGATGGAAGGTCTTGCCAAAGATTTTGCCGTTAACCTGGGACCAAGACTTCAGTGGTACTTGAAACTGAAATCGTGGTGGGCCACAAACTACGTAAGTGTCATGTCCGTGTTACCTTAAAGCCCAGATTTTCATGGGAACGTCCCACAAACGGTAAAGTGTCGGGTCTGGGTAATTTTAGGAGGTGTAACATGATGGGGCTTCCAAGTGTCTCACTGTTTGGTGTCAGATGTTGCTACGTAGACGTAACCTTGTATTTGTTGCTTCTCTATATAAAATGTTTCTAGCAATAAATGTTCCAATAATGTGTCAGATCTCTGCAAGAGCAGCAGGGTGCGGGGGAACTGAACCTAAGCTGGACTGGTGGAGGTCCCAGTAATGGACCCCCCAGAGATGGGGGCATGTACTATCAGTTTCACATCATTATGTAGAATGAGAAACCTGCTTGAAGTATTGGCAGTTCCAATGTGAGCCCACTAAAGACCCCAACTCTGTGCTTACCAAAGACATCAGGCCTGCTTGAAGGGGTTGCCATTGGTCCTTGACTTCAGTTCCCTCTGATCTTGCACAGTCCTTGATCTCCAGGGATCACTAGATGTGAAATAGGATGCAGGTTATGGCTCTTCAATGGAATTTGGCCGCGATACGAGCAGGTGCAATATGGGTAGGTGCACCCTGTGCAGGTGCAATACGGAAAGGTGCAATATGGGTAGGTGCACCCTGTGCAGGTATCCATGTGACTGTATTGTGTATATCAACCATTAACATGACCAACTTCTTGCATTTCTTTTGTGTCTGGGTTTGTTGCTTCTGGTTGCACAAACAGCTCGTGTGGGCTGGAAAAAATGACGATTTTGTGAGTTCCCCCAAACACTGCCGCCTTTGTTTCATTATCACTTATTTTTAGCAGTTCCGCTATGAATTTGTAAGTGCTGTAACATTACTGGAATCCGAGCCGTGCGGACGGTGCTCAGAGATTTAAATAACTTTTAGAGGGGTTGTCCTGATGGGGTGAACTCTTGTCCATATGTGATATGTTATACAGACCTCATAGAGGAGGTTCCTTTGTACAAAATCGTCCACCATTACAAGACTGGAGATCCTTGGTAAAGGACAAGGCACAACCCTGTATTTTTAGGGACAACCCCTTTTAGATCTTTCAGGATCACATGATCGCAAATGGTTATATAGCAGTTTAGTTTTTGTAAAAAGAAGCTGCAGGACGGGATGCTGGACGCCATGTGGAGACCAGAAGTATTGGGAGGTCACAACCTCTGCAGAGAGTAGACGGTTAGCCCAAGTGTGTATAGAGCCAACAAGAACCTGGCCCTCCTGAGCGGGGGCCCACAATGTCATGAATCCAGGAGGGGCCCCATTCTGGTATCTATTATAAGTTCCCCCATACCAAAAAACTTTTGGCTATCTCCTTGCTATCCTTCTATAACATGGTTAACTGTAGTAACTTTGTGTTTCCAGGTCAGTGACTGGTGGGAAGAATACATCTACCTCAGAGGCCGAGGGCCGATCATGGTCAACAGTAATTACTATGCAATGGTAAGTCTATCAGAAGTGATCTCTCTACAGTTATACTGTGTAATAGACCAAGAGGGCAGAAGATGACAGTGAATAGTGGAGATGATCAGTGCACCCTGTATATAGTCTCAGTGCACCCTGTATATAGGCTCAGTACACCCTGTATATAGGCTCCATGCACCCTGTATATAGGCTCAGTGCACCCTGTATATAGGCTCAGTGCACCCTGTATATAGGCTCAGTGCACCCTGTATATAGGCTCAGTGCACCCTGTATATAGGCTCAGTGCACCCTGTATATAGGCTCAGTGCACCCTGTATATAGGCTCAATGCACCCTGTATATAGGCTCAGTGCACCCTGTATATAGGCTCAATGCACCCTGTATATAAGCTCAGTGCACCCTGTATATAGGCTCAGTTCACCCTGTATATAGGCTCAGTGCGCCCTGTATATAGGCTCAGTGCACCCTGTATGTAGGCTCAGTGCACCCTGTATGTAGGCTCAGTGCACCCAGTGTATAGGCTCAGTGCACCCTGTGTGTAGGCTCAGTGCACCCAGTGTATAGGCTCAGTGCACCCTGTGTGTAGGCTCAGTGCACCCTATATATAGGCTCAGTGCACCCTGTATGTAGGCTCAGTGCACCCTGTATATAGGCTCAGTGCACCCTGTATATAGGCTCAGTGCACCCTGTATATAGGCTCAGTGCACCCTGTATATAGGCTCAGTGCACCCTGTATATAGGCTCAGTGCACCCTGTATGTAGGCTCAGTGCACCCAGTGTATAGGCTCAGTGCACCCTGTGTGTAGGCTCAGTGCACCCTATATATAGGCTCAGTACACCCAGTGTGTAGGCTCAGTGCACCCTGTATGTAGGCTCAGTGCACCCAGTGTGTAGGCTCAGTGCACCCAACTCTCTGTTTATTCATGTCAGATGTCAGAGACATAACAGTTTTCTCTGGAAAACAACATGTTGTGTGTCACGGACCGATCCCTGTACTGAAGCGCCACCATATCACTATAAATTACACCAGTATTATCTATTTCCTCTATTAACGTCCTCACCAGTCACCTGTATACAGACACAATCTAGTCCGGTATCAGGGATCTGCTGATAACAAACAGACGCGGGAAGTATTCACAGCCCAGAACAAGGCACAGTTGTCAGTAGGGATCAAATATAAATGAAATCTCCCCGTGCAGGGAAAACGGCCTGAGGCAAAAAGCAACAGCGGAATTATATGAGAAAAACAATAAAAATCCGGCGCTAAGACTATAAAGAATCTACAGACTGTTCACATCTCCCCTGAGCCCTGCAGATAGATAGGTTACTGTCACCAGACCCAGCATATCACCCCAGCCCTGCAGATAGATAGGTTACTGTCACCAGAACCAGTATATCACCCCAGCCCTGCAGATAGATAGGTTACTGTCACCAGAACCAGCATATCACCCCAGCCCTGCAGATAGATAGGTTACTGTCACCAGAACCAGTATATCACCCCAGCCCTGCAGATAGATAGGTTACTGTCACCAGAACCAGCATATCACCCCAGCCCTGCAGATAGATAGGTTACTGTCACCAGACCCAGCATATCACCCCAGCCCTGCAGATAGATAGGTTACTGTCACCAGAACCAGCATATCACCCCAGCCCTGCAGATAGATAGGTTACTGTCACCAGACCCATCATATCACCCCAGCCCTGCAGATAGATAGGTTACTGTCACCAGAACCAGCATATCACCCCAGCCCTGCAGATAGATAGGTTACTGTCACCAGAACCAGCATATCACCCCAGCCCTGCAGATAGATAGGTTACTGTCACCAGAACCAGTATATCACCCCAGCCCTGCAGATAGATAGGTTACTGTCACCAGACCCAGCATATCACCCCAGCCCTGCAGATAGATAGGTTACTGTCACCAGAACCAGTATATCACCCCAGCCCTGCAGATAGATAGGTTACTGTCACCAGTACCAGCATATCACCCCAGCCCTGCAGATAGATAGGTTACTGTCACCAGACCCAGCATATCACCCCAGCCCTGCAGATAGATAGGTTACTGTCACCAGACCCAGCATATCACCCCAGCCCTGCAGATAGATAGGTTACTGTCACCAGACCCAGCATATCACCCCAGCCCTGCAGATAGATAGGTTACTGTCACCAGACCCAGCATATCTATCTGCAGGGGTGGGGTCATATACTGTAATACCTCATTTTACCTGCAGTGGCGACTGTGGAGAAAATGTAAGGTCGCCAGCATACCAGTTGAGTTGATCACATTGTGGTGATCCGCAGGTCGCTGCTTTGGTTCTAGTCTGGAAAAAGTGATTACTGATTTTATTTCCAGTTAAACAGAAAACATTGTTATCTAATTCTTGGAATTTATCTTATCTCCTCATTTACTAGAAGGAGGTGATAAAACATTCCAGTGCAGCGACCAAAGTACATTGAACCAGTGCACATTAGGATCACAGCGTAGCTACAAGTGTTTTATGGCTCTTCATTCACCAGGTCCACACATACGGTCATAAGACCTTGAAGATCCTAAAACTGAAAGTCTTTTGTAAGGAGAATTCTAATTCAGTAGAGGGAGGGGGTGTCCTGGTCAAGATGGTCATGACTGGTCACAGTATAATGCCTCCCTGGTGTCCCTGCACAGTATAATGTGTCCCTGCACAGTATAATGCCCCCTAGTGTCCCCACACAGTATAATGCCCCCTTGGTGTCCCTGCACAGTATAATGCCCCCTTGGTGTCCCTGCACAGTATAATGCCGCCTTAGTGTCCCCACACAGTATAATGCCCCCTTGGTGTCCCTACATAGTGTAATACCCCCTTAGTGTCCCTGCACAGTATAATGCCTCCCTGGTGTCCTTGCACAGTATAATGCCCCCTTAGTGTCCCTGCACAGTATAATGCCTCACTGGTGTCCTTGCACAGTATAATGCCCCCTTAGTGTCCCCACACAGTATACTGTAATGCCTCCTTGGTGTCCCTGCACAGTATAATGCCCCCTTGCTGTCCCTGCACAGTATAATGCCCCCTTGCTGTCCCCACACAGTATAATGCCTCCCTGGTTTCCCTGCACAGTATAATGCCCCCTTAGTGTCCCCACACAGTATAATGCATCCCTGGTGTCCCTGCACAGTATAATGCCTCCCTGGTGTCCCTGCACAGTATAATGCCCCCTTGGTGTCCCTGCACAGTATAATGCCCCCTTGGTGTCCCTGCACAGTATAATGCCCCCTTGGTGTCCCTGCACAGTATAATGCCCCCTTGGTGTCCCTGCACAGTAGAATGCCGCCTTAGTGTCCCCACACAGTATAATGCCCCCTTGGTGTCCCTGCACAGTATAATGCCGCCTTAGTGTCCCTGCACAGTATAATGCCCCCTTGGTGTCCCTACATAGTGTAATGCCCCCTTGGTGTCCCTGCACAGTATAATGCCTCCCTGGTGTCCCTGCACAGTATAATACCCCCTTAGTGTCCCTGCACAGTATAATGCCTCCCTGGTGTCCTTGCACAGTATAATGCCTCCCTGGTGTCCCTGCACAGTATAATGCCTCCCTGGTGTCCCTGCACAGTATAATGCCCCCTTAGTGTCCCTGCACAGTATAATGCCCCCTTAGTGTCCCTGCACAGTATAATGCCTCCCTGGTGTCCCTGCACAGTATAATGCCTCCCTGGTGTCCCTGCACAGTATAATGCCCCCTTAGTGTCCCCACACAGTATAATGCCTCCCTGGTGTCCCTGCACAGTATAATGCTCCCTTGCTGTCCCTGCACAGTATAATGCCCCCTTGGTGTCCTTGCACAGTATAATGCCCCCTTGGTGTCCCTGCACAGTATAATGCCCCCTTGGTGTCCCTGCACAGTATAATGCCCCCTTGGTGTCCCTGCACAGTATAATGCCTCCCTGGTGTCCCTGCACAGTATAATACCCCCTTAGTGTCCCTGCACAGTATAATGCCTCCCTGGTGTCCTTGCACAGTATAATGCCTCCCTGGTGTCCCTGCACAGTATAATACCCCCTTAGTGTCCCTGCACAGTATAATGCCTCCCTGGTGTCCTTGCACAGTATAATGCCTCCCTGGTGTCCCTGCACAGTATAATACCCCCTTAGTGTCCCTGCACAGTATAATGCCTCCCTGGTGTCCTTGCACAGTATAATGCCTCCCTGGTGTCCCTGCACAGTATAATGCCTCCCTGGTGTCCCTGCACAGTATAATGCCCCCTTAGTGTCCCTGCACAGTATAATGCCCCCTTAGTGTCCCTGCACAGTATAATGCCTCCCTGGTGTCCCTGCACAGTATAATGCCTCCCTGGTGTCCCCGCACAGTATAATGCCCCCTTAGTGTCCCCACACAGTATAATGCCTCCCTGGTGTCCCTGCACAGTATAATGCTCCCTTGCTGTCCCTGCACAGTATAATGCCCCCTTGGTGTCCTTGCACAGTATAATGCCCCCTTGGTGTCCCTGCACAGTATAATGCCCCCTTGGTGTCCCTGCACAGTATAATGCCCCCTTGGTGTCCCTGCACAGTATAATGCCCCCTTGGTGTCCCTGCACAGTATAATGCCCCCTTGGTGTCCCTGCACAGTATAATGCCCCCTTGGTGTCCCTGCACAGTATAATGCCCCCTTGGTGTCCCTGCACAGTATAATGCCCCCTTGGTGTCCCTGCACAGTATAATGCCCCCTTGGTGTCCCTGCACAGTATAATGCCCCATTTGTGTCCCTGCACAGTATAATGCCCCCTTGGTGTCCCTGCACAGTATAATGCCCCTTTGTGTCCCTGCACAGTATAATGCCTCCTTGGTGTCCCTGCACAGTATAATGCCTCCTTGATGTCCCTGCACAGTATAATGCCTCCCTGGTGTCCCTGCATAGTATAATACCCCCTTAGTGTCCCCACACAGTATAACGCCTACACTTCCCAGCACTTTGTCCACTTTGTCCAGCCTGTCACCGTTCATTACATCCAGGTGCTGAACAACCTAAGGGACCTGATGTTGAATAATAATCCAATAGATGGCAGTGGATTGTAGAAAATGTCACCAGTTTTGGAACAATCACTTGCCAGGACTCGTTCCTACCAGTTGACCAGTATGGCTGTATAAATGCACATGCAGAGAGCTCCTCCTAGTGGTAGGGGCCGGTAGTCAGAAATGTCAGATGGATCTCAGTGTAATGGAGGGGGTGAAGTGTTATCCATAAAGATATATTCTAGGAGGACATTAAAGTGCCGAGACATCGGGGGCAAAGCTTTTACTTTATGTTGAAGTCGAGGATTTCTGTAAAGTGATCGGAGTCACAATTCACACAAGACCCGTCCATGATGTTTGTGGAAATAAAGCCGCCATGTTTTTCTTTTCCTTTCCTTAGACCTGAGATTAATCGGCCACATTTCTTTATTGTCTTTCCCTCCCAGGATTACCTTTATGTGTTGCCAACTACAGTCCAAGCAGCCCGAGCCGGCAACGCCATCCACGCACTTCTGCTCTACCGGAGAAAACTGGACCGGGAGGAGATCAAACCGGTATGTGATTCTCACCGCAGGGTTACATTTGTATCAAGCTTAAGTAAACATCCCTTCATGTTACTGAAATAACACTGCGGACGAGCACTTTATAGTGTCCTGGGGCTATACGACTATTGCAGGACTATCACTCCCAGCATGCCCGGCGTATTGTAACACATTCTCATGTACAGATGGGGCTGCCTTTACTTTACTCTAGATCAAATTTGGTTAAAACCTTCCAATTTTTTCAAAAAAGAAATTCAATACAATAGCATGAAAACCTAGACAGGGTGCAGTGTACAACATAACCAGTAGGGGGCCACAAATAGGCAGATATAGAATAGACCTCTCGTGACAGAGTATCCACAAATCTTCATTTATTTGCTATGTACATGATCATTTTCAATTAAAGGGAAATTCCAGGATTTTTATATTGTTGACAGTAATGTCAGATTTCTGGTTAGTCACCCGGCACCCCCACCGATCAGCTGACCGTAGGAGCTGCAGCTTCATCCATCAATCATGTGATACTCCTGCAGTTCAGTCTTATTCAAGTGAACGGACCAGAGCTGCTATATACTATATACTGTACATTGTGTCTGGCATACAACGAAGAGCATCGAGCAGACTCTGGAACGTCGCAGCCCAATCCAATCAGCTGATCATTGGGGATACTGGATGTGGGACCCCCAAAGATCCAATATTGATTCCTCTACAATAAATCTCACGTTACATAATAAAACACCATATAACCCTGAGTATATAACATGTAACATCATCCCCTGTATCCTACACTAGATCCACTTTGCTGTGTTTTTGCTTTTTGCTTCCATCGTTTCATGAAAGTGAATATTCTTTGTATTTATCTCTGACAATAGAAGGTTGATCTAGGTCTATATAGGTCAATATATTAGAAGGGGTTTGTCGGCCCCCCAGGGGTCTGTATACTAATGTCCGACCCCCAGGATGCCGGTTACTCTATAAAGGAGATATCTGGGCTTTTATAAATAACGTTTTTGACTGTAAAGTTAATTTGTTGCGAATTTGTGAAACTTCATTCTACCAAATAATTCTACCAATCCTTATCAGTTCTTTATATGAGCCTAGAGAACCCCCGCTCATCGATTCCTCTGACTACAATGCCTAATATGTTGCCCTCCAGAATTGCTGCCTCTTCTGGATTTCTGTCCCTTTTCCTGATATTTTGTGTCTTGCACTTCTGTTGTTGGCCCGCCATTTGGTTATGTGGTATAGATTCTGCTGATGGGATCCACGGTTCCATTATGCTCATCTCAGTGGGAAAGAATGTTTAACACTTCCCGTATCCCTGGAGAAGAGACAGGTAAGGGCCGTCCATGGCCGCCGTACCAATCCCTGCTACCGTATCTATCAAATATTAGCTGTGAGATTTCCCCGTTGCGAGGGCTCTGCTGATTTCCAAGGGTGTCAAACTTTATGACTTGGTGACTAAAGGGCTGAACTAATTTGTTTGTAAACAACTGAAACGTGGTTTTCTACATCTGACCTGCAAAATTTTGGTGGGAGCCGGTGTCCTGTACTGGCACTGGATTGAGTCATGGATGAGTTCAGCCGTTCATGGCTTCCCCTACGAGCAATAAACCAGGGGAGATGTTCTTGGTTTCACAGTTAATATTTCATCAGATACCTCGATGTTTCTCACCTAGTAAAGCGCTTGGCGACTCCTCTCCCTTATTTTGGTATTTCCATCCTAGGTCATCGGGTCCTCTCCTGCATTTTTTGTATTGTGTTTGTGACTGTTACTTTTTGCCTGTTCTTGTATTGATTTCTCCATTCCCTTCCCTCATTTGTTTCATCCCTTATGTTTCCTTTCAGCTTATGGTTAATAATACCATTCCAATGTGTTCCTCCCAGTATGAACGAATGTTCAATTCTAGCCGTATTCCAGGCGTTGAGACAGGTACAAGCTTGGTCCTGTCTTCCATGTTGTTAGCCATCACAATCCTAACGCATGTGTCGCACCGTTTAACACACGCACGTGGCAATGACTTTACGACGACTGTTACGCAAGACAAAGTATAAAAACTGGGATGTAATGTAGCGAGTGTGGACCATATACAAACCAACGTTCTTGTGCACACGTCTCACTTAGAGCCACGAAACTTAATCATTGAACTTAGGAATCATCATTGAATTTTAGGAAATTCTTTGTCGTAGTCATGATGGGCAGCAAACCTATGATGTCTTCCCAGGCCTTGTATAGCACGCCCTTAGATTTCTATGAATACCATGCATTAAGCTATAGGGACCTCCTTCCAATAGGGGGCGCCGGAGCTCATTCCTCTTTTCCACCATTGAGGTCTTATTTGCATATTCCTTGCATAAAAATTCCAGCCCCCATATTGGAAGGTTTTCCTAAGGCTAGAATAGGGCAGCGCCATTGGATGCAAACATAAGACTTGTCCATGGTGCATCTTATTTTTGGGGGAGTTTCCCAATACCTTTTTGTCAGGCTGTTCCCCTATTAGATCATCGCAGGGTGCCCTACAGTTGGGACAGTGATCAGCAGGAACCTGGTATCAAGTATAGAATTCTTCTGCAGCACCTCCGCAGGGCAAATGAAGTATTACACAGTCTTCATTGACCTCAATGGGTAAACTATGTAACTTACCAATGTGTCTGGTCCTCCAGGATAAGAAAATAGTAAATGAGGATCCTGGACGGATCCTGGATTTTATGGTTATGTAAAATGGGTTTACTACACCAGACAACCCCTTTAACATATCAGTGAGATACAAGCAGACTTCATGGATATAATGGACCGCCATCTTGTATGGGGCACGGTCTTGTTTGTAAATGGTCCTTTCTGCATGCAGGCTTACAGTATCATTGTGGTGAATAACCAAGGCTCTAGATGCCTCCGAATTGTTACCAATCTATTGCTTGACCATCCAATGATCCCTCGTCTTCCTCTCCCTGCATGCTGACTAACTCCCTTCACTATTTTGCATCATCTTTTAGTTCTCTTTACAGCCACCTTGGCAAATTGTCTTATTGCTGTAAAATTTGTTCCTGCCCTTTGATCTGTGGTGTTGGGTTTGTCCGTGTCTTTCTGTTTTGTATAAACTCTGCAAAAGTCTAATACAAGGGTCGAGCCTTAAAGTGTTGCGAGCCTTCACCCACATTCTGCTGCCCATTGTTCTCAGCTGGTTGACCAGATTTTCCAAAATCAGCAAGTCCAGCCGACATATATGTGTATGGATCAGACTTACTGGTACTCTATAGACTGCTCTGATAGTCATGGGCCCCTGTAAGCCCAATGGGCTCCGGCATCTGCTCAGGTTTTCTTGGTGCTAACACCAGCCCTGTATAAAGACTCCCAGGGCGCAGAGTACCCAGCACAGCAGATGCACCCCATAGTGTCTATAGATGTCACCTCTATACCACAGCAATGTATTCAGCTGGCAATGGCCCCTCATCTCCATAGGTTTCATAAATGGAACATCTGCCCCAGCCAAAAAGGGGCTATAGATATAAATTCTTGGTATCACCAAACCCAAATAGTCTAACCTATCTCTCCGAAGATCTGATCCTGACTTACAGCCCCCATTAGACTTCTAATTCTCCGCCCAATAGTCTGTTCCTTTGTTCCTCTGGCCGTATCCATGAGTCTTCTCCTTCACATTATATCTTCACTGTAACTTCTGATCATTGCAGACACCATTCAGCATGTCAAAGACAGCAAGCACATTGTTGTCTACCACAAGGGGCGCTACTTCAAAGTGTGGTTGTATCACGACGGGCGGTTGCTGAAGCCAAGAGAGATCGAGCAGCAAATGCAGCGAATTATTGACGACAAGTCCGAACCCCTGCCCGGAGAAGAAAGACTGGCCGCACTGACTGCTGGAGACAGGTATGAGATGACTTCTGGGCATATACCGGTGCTACCTAATAGGAAAACCTTTCCACATTCCCCACGCTCATTCCAAGGGAGTCATCTGCTTACAGACAACTCTGGTGGTGGCCAATCTCATGGACATGTTGACATCCCTCATGCTTTACCTTTCTTTCCCATGACGGAAGCGTCCAATACTCTCCGCCATCTTGGAAGTCAGCTTCGTCTGGAGCGTTTCCCAATCTGCAGGGACTTATAGTCTTGATTTAGTCTGTAGGATTACTTTGGGCTTCGTTTTAGATCTTCATTCCATTTTTTGTTCCATTTTTTGCAGGGTGCCATGGGCCAAGGCTCGTAAGGATTACTTTGGGAATGGAAAGAACAAGCAAAGCCTGGACGCTGTGGAGAAAGCCGCTTTCTTTGTGACTCTGGATGAAACCGAGCAAGGATACAACAAGGAAGACCCAGTCACCTCCCTGGACAAATACGCCAAGTCCCTCCTACATGGTCAATGCTACGACAGGTATTACTATGTTACTATCTATGGAGGGTGCGTGTAATACATAGTATACATAGTAATAGAAACGCCTTCTCAAAACGTTCTGCCTAAATCTGGACATTGGAAATGGATGAATGACCATTACAAGTACGGAAATCCCACCAACACCTCCTAGACCTCGCTTACCTGTCAACAGCAGTATTAATGGCCATGCCAATCCCAGCTGGGCTAGAGGGCCGAACAGGAGACCACTATAACATGGTGCCAGGCAGAAGCCCCATAGGCCAGAGGTAATGATCTCCTCCATGTTAATGGCTGGGTCTATTGTGTTCTAGGTGGTTCGATAAAACGATCAGTTTCATTGTCTTCAAGAATGGGAAGATGGGTATGAACTGCGAGCATTCCTGGGCCGATGCCCCAATTGTTGGTCATCTGTGGGAGGTAAGTAGTGATAATATAATCCAGTCCAATAATAATAATAATGATGATGGGTTTGGTTTATTGTAGAAATCACAGTCCAGGATAATAATCAAAAATTCTATTTTCTATTGTTTTTGTAAAATGCAAATTCTGAGATCTTCTCCAAACCTCAAACCTTGTGCAGCGATTCAACTGCCTATAAGACATGGTACAATAAGGTGCCCGGCCCGGAGCGTCCGGGTGGTACTCACATGTTAGAGGACAGGGGACACCTTAAAGGGGTCGTCCAGAAATTATAGGAAACTCCTAGGTGACCAAGATGGGTGTAAAACAAAATAAGATTCCTGCTCCTGTATCCTCACCCAGTCCATTACCAGACCAGGAGTGGAGACGCTCCCAAGACTGCGGAGACCGATTGGTGGCTTCGGTGGTCGCTGGTAAAGGTGATGGTGATGGATCTGATGTCATTAATGTCAATATATTTCCCATCTATTGTTCCTTATAAATAAAACCTATTTAGAACGGACAAGGCTTCCACAATTCTTTCCACCTTTGCAGTATTTTATGAACTTGTTTCTAATCTTCATATCTGTTACATTAAATGCTCCAATTTCCAAATTTTCAGTACGTCATGGCGACTGACAAGTTTGATCTTGGTTATGAAGAAGATGGCCATTGTAAGGGAGACGTCAATCCCAGCGTCCCTCCTCCAAGCAGACTGCAATGGGAGATCCCAGAAGAGGTAAGCGAGATTACAAGGCGGTCACATGGGATCGGTGTAGTCCCATTATGGCTTCCATGACACCTTCAGAGATTCACATCCAGTCCCAAGATTTCTCAAAGTTCCCCCTCTCCAATTTGTTAATCTATGTCCCAAACCACATTCCCCATATTAGAACTCCACTCCCTCCAAGGCCGTGATCATAGGTGAAGCAGAACCTGAGGACTCGTCCTTGTACATCATTGGTGCATGGCGTCTAATATGTATGGGCCAAGGCAAGAGACTAGACACTCTACCTAGTGTAGTCATTGCGAGGAGCTTCCAGATTGAGTAACAGATTAGTCAGTCCTGCAGCGCCATCTCAGGTGAAATTAAGTATTGCAAGAACAGTAATAGTTGTCCATGTATCGCACAGAACCGTTGGGTTGTTGCGATTCGGAATGAGAGGGAGATTCTTTGTAGCCAATCTGTAGAAGTCAATGGTGTGGGGTCATGGATGTACAACTACCATCACGTTTACATAGGGAGCTCGGAGACCCCCGTTCTCGTGATCATTGCAGGTCTGAGCCGTCCTATCCGGAGTGATCGGACTCTTCTTCTCTATCCTGTGGGGGGGGATAATTGTTTTATTGGAGAAACCATTTCAAGACTACAAAGAATTTCCCAACAATGAGCTTTTGTCCCTTATTGTTGCACCAGCAGACGAGTCCTCGATCCTCCTCGTAGTCTTCAGAAACCTCCTTGTTTTTATGACTTGACTCTTTCCTAGGTCTTGGCTTCACTTTCCCTTTTGCTTACATTTTTTAGTGCCAAACCGTGATTGAGAGTTCCCTGACTGTTGCCAAGGCCCTTGCGGATGACGTTGATTTTCATTCATTCCCTTTTGAAAATTTTGGCAAAGGTGTCATCAAGAAAGCGAGAACGAGCCCCGACGCCTTTGTTCAGTTGGCGCTTCAGCTGGCGCATTTCCGGGTAAGTCGCTTTTCTTCTTCTTTATATGACAGCGATTTCATGTGACGAGTTTTATGGACTCAATCAGGACTTCAGCCTTGTGTGTGGTCGTCGTCCTCTCCAGGACTAATGCCAGGGTTTCATCCGTTCCTTGCTTTAGGATAAGGGCAAGTTCTGTCTGACCTACGAGGCCTCCATGACCAGATTATTCCGAGAAGGCAGAACCGAGACCGTGCGCTCCTGCACTATTGAGTCCAGTGAATTTGTTTTGGCCATGTCAAACCCCAAAGAAACTGTAAGTATTTCAGGGCATTGTCTACATGAGATCTTGTCTAAGGCTGGATTCGCAACTGCTCCGTTGTCTTAGTTGGAGACTCCATCGCAGCGGACACTTAGAAGACCCCATTATAGTCAATGGGATCTGTCAGTGCCTTTGCCTGATCTCTGTCATTCGGTTCCCCTGGTGGACCCAAATGACAGAGACCACAGCACTAGTGCTTACCTAGCACAATTTTACTAGTCTTAACCAAAAATAGTGCCACTCTGGTGAACAGGCTGAGTCTGGAATTGCAGTCTCATTCAGATAATAGGTGAGAATGCCTGACTGGAGCAGATCCAAACGCTGGGACCGTTCTTATCACTAGAATGGAGGTCCCTTGTATCACGGATGGAATGGACTCATTGATTGACCCTATTGATTTCTATGGGACTGCCAAGGATAGTCAAGTGGTGTCAAGTCAAGTGGCTTCTCTTCAGCAGTCTCCTAGAGATGGACTGTACACACTTATAGGATTGCCGCTCCATAGGACCCCTGTTCTACTGATCACTAAGGGTCTGAGTGGTCCAATCCCCACTGATCAGACACTCGCCAAGTTTTCTGCTTGGTTCTATGTCCATTCTTGGAAGTTACTGCTTTGCTTCTTACTAATCTTCTCATTATATCCTACAACCTGATCCAAACCTTACAAGACGTCTCTTTCTATTTGCAGAATGAAACCAGAATTAAGTTATTCAAGGCAGCGTCAGAGAAGCATCAGCAGATGTACCGCCTGGCCATGACCGGGGCCGGGATCGATCGGCACCTCTTCTGTCTTTACGTCGTGTCCAAGTATCTGGGTGTGGACTCGCCTTTCCTTAAAGAAGTAAGAGAAGACTGTCAGAGGCTAAACTGGCGTACAAGCTGTGTGTCCTGAAGAAAGTTGTCTCATCGAGACATCTCCTTTAGAGGTTCAGCTTCCGAACCCCCAGCTTTAAGCTGACCCTACACATTAGATGAACGTAGGCAGAACCCAATGATTTGGCGGGATCGGTCAACTGTATAATGTGAATTGGGGCTTCTGAGTCTTTCCTGACAACAGATGGCCACAGACGTATCATTTTGTTGTCGTAGATAAGCTGAGGTCAGATATCTCCTCTCCCTACTACAGGGTCGGCAGCCTTCGGCTCTGCAGCTCTTGTAAAGCTACAACTCCCAGCATGCATGCTTGTTCTTCTCTTCTTGGAATTCCCATAGAAGTGAATGGAGCCTATTGGGAGTTGTAGTTTCACAACAGTTCGAGCGCTGAAAGTTGCTGAGCCCGACCGTACTAGGAGCTCCGGCATGTTGGATGGAGCTGAGCATGTATATGTATGGACAGGTGGGGGGAACAGCTTATGGTCAAACAATGGTTTACCTAACAGCATTTAATGTGTCTGGTCAGGCTTTGGTTGGCCATATACGTTTCCCTCGGGCCACTGCAGGAACAGAGTTTTGCCTGCCAGCCGTTCACTTCTGGAGAGGCAGCTCCTTGTCTAGAATGAAAGCGACTCTTTGCTGTGCATATCTTATAGGATCTGGTGTCATCGTAAAGGAGTTGTCCAAAAGGGTTCGAAAAGGAAACTTAGTAACTAACTAGAGAATTGTTACATGAGGAACACGATTAGGCACATGAGAAGAGCGGCCATGTCCTCTTCATGGCCCCATGAACACATCAGAGTGGGCTGCCAATATGTGATGACATCCAAGTGCGTTCCATTATACATTCACATCTATAGGGATGCGTTCCGTTCAGATGACACCGAGTAAGATAAGACCTGCACTATAATCATCTGTGTCATCAGAATGGATTGGAAGCCCCATAGTCGTCAAACCATCACTGAATGCATTTGGCTGCACCAAAAAGCAACACAATCTCCAGCCTGATGATTACAGTTGCAGACGTTATATAGAGAGTTCCAGCGTATTAATAGTGCAACAATGTAACCCTTTAGGTTCTGTCCGAGCCCTGGAGATTGTCCACAAGTCAGACACCTCAGCAGCAGGTTCACCTATTCCAGCTGGAGAAGTTTCCAGAGAACGTCTCAAGCGGCGGTGGCTTTGGTCCAGTAAGTTACATTTGATGGACGTCACTTATTGCGATGATCTTGTGTCTTCTGTATGTGTTCTGCAGATTTCCTTCCCCCCGAGGTCGCTCCTTCTATCCTCTTCCTTTGTACATTTCGTAGTGGATAGCGACCCTTGACCTCCATCCCTTGGCCATTGGATGTTGAGTTTTAGACCCACCTTACCAAGGTTCTCTGTAATATCCCACTGATGTGTATATTGCTGTGTTTCTAGGTGGCTGATGATGGATACGGGGTTTCCTATATCATTGTGGGTGAAAATCTGATCAATTTCCACATATCAAGCAAATTTTCTAGCCCAGAGACAGTAAGTACTAAATTTATTGGTTCTAGATTTCTATTATTTGTTGTTTTCTAGTTTTATAAATGGGTCCGGACTTATTTTGATTATTACTTGCCATTTTATAAATTCTGAAGGATGATTCTCCACTCGGGAGCAAAAGTAGGATGCAATGATGGCTGGATAGTGTTATCTATAGAGGTGCTATCTTCTATTGTATTCATGTTTCATATGTAAATGCAGTGACCGATGCAAAGAAAACACCTATAAAATTGGCAGCTTGCAGTCTATTATTATGCTTGGTGGTCAGAGTTAAAATTGCAGGAATTTAAATATATATATATATATATATATATATATATATATATATATATATATCTATAGTGACATGGAAAATGTTTTTAAAATTTCAGGACTCTCATCGCTTTGGACAACACATCAGACAGGCCATGCTGGAGATTATGGGATTATTCAACATCACCACAAACAACTGTAATAAAGGAAAGAAATAAAACCTCACGAAAAGCAAACCCCATAAACCTCCCGACCCGTTTCCTAGTTGCATATACTACAACAGTCGTGACAGAACTAACTCTGTAGTTGCTGCTTTTAGTGACTGCGGACACCTCCGGGGCCCCCCTTTAGTCTTGTGCCGGTTTAATAGTTATTTTTATACATTTTTATGTTTTCGGGTCTGCAGAACATTGTATGGACTTTGTGTCATTTCAGTTGCTGCTGGAACATCCAGAAACGTTACAAGGGCTTCTAGTATTTTGGAGACTTCACCACTTTTCACTCTGTAGCCGCCGCCTCTAATTTTCATTGAACTGTTAATTTTTAAAAAAATATTTTTGGACATTTTTCCTTTGATATCCTAAACCATCTTCCAAACGCAGGTCTATTTTGCCAATCCGTAACCTTGGACTGGTTTGTCGTCTGTGGGTCCACAACTTCATCCGTAAACTTGCCGACAGACCCAACATGTGCGAGATTGTCCCTTAAATGGCACCTCGGGGGCGGAGCTAATGCTACGTTGAATTAAAATGGCCAATCCTGGTGCTTTTGGGGGGTTTTCCCGCACAGACGCTTTAATGCCCTGTACGTTGGGATTCCGGTGTTGGTACGTAGGTATCCAAATGCTTGATCTCGTATACTAACCGTACTGTACGTCTCACCTAACTCTACAGGGGACCATTTTGCTTCTATGATCCATATACAATGGAGATCTTCTTCTTCTTCTTCTTCTTCTTCTTCTTCTTCTTCTTCATTTACACGAGATCTTGGCTGTATCTTGGGAAGTCCTGATGTAAAACCAAGTGTAATCTTACTAGAAGATACTGTAACTAACTCAACCTAGTACTTGAACAGTGTCCAGGCGTGTTGTATGTTATATGTTACGTGACATTTACACTATTTACAATGTTATAACAGTTATTAGTAAGGCGATGAAAATGGCATCAATGTGACGCTCATAGCGAAGCCCGTCCGTGCCCGGGGCAAAGAGTCAGTAGCCCTATATACAATTGCTTTAGCCGAGGCAGAGTGGCTTCTTGGGGGTCCTGCACCCGGGTACTTGCCCATCAGGACCCCCCCCCCCCCCCTCTGGTGCCCTTGGACAGATCTCCCAATGCTGACCCCATATTACACATAGAAGCAGCATTGCTATCTAGAGCGTCCAGCACTGGAGGGAAGTACGGGGTCAGAGTTCAGCCACGTCCTAAAACCTCTGATATCTGATAAATCCATCACATCGCTTGTTGGGTTCGGACCAATCCTAAAGCCGGAAATGCACTTTTACTGCTGCACAGACGATGCAATGATGGGATCAGAGATGGGATTTACCACTTCCCAATGTAAGAAGTCTCTGAGAATTCATGAAGGAGTCAGAAAGGAAAGACAGAAGGAAGGAAGGAAGGAGGGAAGGAAGGACATAAGGAGGGAAGGAAGGACACACAGTGTTGCCAAAGTCATTCATATTTATAATTTAATGTTTTATTATTCTGTATTTATCCAGGGATGCAATTTCATCTCAAGATTGTCTTAGACCGAATCCTTGTAGGGTCCAATATTGTCTGACTGTTCATTTCTCATAGATGGTTAAAGTGAATCTGACAGATATCGGAGATCAGGATATGACAGAGGAGAGAAGCTGAGCTGTGTGATATATAGGGGTATAGGATAGAGGAGAGAAGCTAAGCTGTGTGATATATAGGGTTATAGGATAGAGGAGAGAAGCTAAGCTGTGTGATATATAGGGTTATAGGATAGAGGAGAGAAGCTGAGCTGTGTGATATATAGGGTTATAGGATAGAGGAGAGAAGCTAAGCTGTGTGATATATAGGGGTATATGATAGAGGAGAGAAGCTGAGCTGTGTGATATATAGGGATAGAGGAGAGAAGCTGAGCTGTGTGATATATAGGGGTATATGATAATGGAGACAAGCTGAGCTCTATATATCACACAGCTCAGCTTCTCTCCTCTATCCCTATATATCACACAGCTCAGCTTCTCTCCTGTATCCCTATATATCACACAGCACAGCTTCTCTCCTCTATCATATACCCCTATATATCACACAGCTCGGCTTCTCTCCTCTATCCTATATCCCTATATATCACACAGCTCAGCTTCTCTCCTCTATCCTATACCCCTATATATCACACAGCTCAGCTTCTCTCCTCTATCCTATAACCCTATATATCACACAGCTCAGCTTCTCTCCTCTATCCCTATATATCACACAGCTCAGCTTCTCTCCTCTATCATATACCCCTATATATCACACAGCTCAGCTTCTCTCCTGTATCCCTATATATCACACAGCTCAGCTTCTCTCCTCTATCATATACCCCTATATATCACACAGCTCAGCTTCTCTCCTCTATCCTATACCCCTATATATCACACAGCTCAGCTTCTCTCCTCTATCCTATACCCCTATATATCACACAGCTCAGCTTCTCTCATCTATCCTATACCCCTATATATCACACAGCTCAGCTTCTCTCCTCTATCCTATATCCCTATATATCACACAGCTCAGCTTCTCTCCTCTATCCTATACCCCTATATATCACACAGCTCAGCTTCTCTCCTCTATCCTATAACCCTATATATCACACAGCTCAGCTTCTCTCCTCTATCCCTATATATCACACAGCTCAGCTTCTCTCCTCTATCATATACCCCTATATATCACACAGCTCAGCTTCTCTCCTGTATCCCTATATATCACACAGCTCAGCTTCTCTCCTCTATCATATACCCCTATATATCACACAGCTCAGCTTCTCTCCTCTATCCTATACCCCTATATATCACACAGCTCAGCTTCTCTCCTCTATCCTATACCCCTATATATCACACAGCTCAGCTTCTCTCCTCTATCCTATACCCCTATATATCACACAGCTCAGCTTCTCTCCTCTATCCTATACCCCTATATATCACACAGCTCAGCTTCTCTCCCTCTATCCTATACCCCTATATATCACACAGCTCAGCTTCTCTCCCTCTATCCTATACCCCTATATATCACACAGCTCAGCTTCTCTCCCTCTATCCTATACCCCTATATATCACACAGCTCAGCTTCTCTCCCTCTATCCTATACCCCTATATATCACACAGCTCAGCTTCTCTCCCTCTATCCTATACCCCTATATATCACACAGCTCAGCTTCTCTCCCTCTATCCTATACCCCTATATATCACACAGCTCAGCTTCTCTCCCTCTATCCTATACCCCTATATATCACACAGCTCAGCTTCTCTCCCTCTATCCTATACCCCTATATATCACACAGCTCAGCTTCTCTCCCTCTATCCTATACCCCTATATATCACACAGCTCAGCTTCTCTCCCTCTATCCTATACCCCTATATATCACACAGCTCAGCTTCTCTCCCTCTATCCTATACCCCTATATATCACACAGCTCAGCTTCTCTCCCTCTATCCTATACCCCTATATATCACACAGCTCAGCTTCTCTCCCTCTATCCTATACCCCTATATATCACACAGATCAGCTTCTCTCCCTCTATCCTATACCCCTATATATCACACAGCTCAGCTTCTCTCCCTCTATCCTATACCCCTATATATCACACAGATCAGCTTCTCTCCCTCTATCCTATACCCCTATATATCACACAGATCAGCTTCTCTCCCTCTATCCTATACCCCTATATATCACACAGATCAGCTTCTCTCCCTCTATCCTATACCCCTATATATCACACAGATCAGCTTCTCTCCCTCTATCCTATACCCCTATATATCACACAGCTCAGCTTCTCTCCTCTATAACATGATCTTGAGAAGTGAATTGTCTTGGATTCTGGTGTTAGAGGACAAATATACAAGATTAGATAACCCCGATATCAATAGAAGTGCGACATAAAACTACAGTAATGGCGGCTCCTTCCCACGCTGTCTGTGACTCCTGAATATCCCTGAGCAGGGCGAGACTTCTTTCTTGTACGGACCACTGGGCCAGTCGCTTCCCTCGCCTGTATTCCTATTGTGAGGTTGGGCATTAGACTCCCCTCCCCCTCCCCCATTGGACATTGGAGAGCTTATTACGTTCCAGTGCCTTATGTGTTCACGCTGCGGTGGGTTAGGTGATGGTTATGCCAGTCCTATGACGTACGGTATATACCGTATTTACTGCCAGTGGTTTATAGACATAGTAACGCCACGTGCCTCGTCCTCCACATATCACATGTAGTCACACGAGGGTGTCTTGAGATCCGTGTCCGTATCTTGGACTCTCTCGTAATACGAATGTTCATGTTTTTTAGGAAATTTACCACTTGAATGTATTTGTAGGTGATCTCTAGGGGGGGGGGGGGGGGGCCGGATTATACAAATGGGGACTGACAGATGAAACTCTATAAAGCTGGTGTATAGACAATGGCGGAGACGCAGCAAAGCTGGAGCAAGGGAAGGCGGGCGATGACCAAGGGCAAGTGCCCCATGTTGCCTCATGCGACGGTTTTGACCAATCTCTCCCCAATGTTATATTTTATAAGAAAAGTTGAATGTTTAGGAGTAAAAAAAAAATCAGAAATGTGTTTTACCCTCTTAAAGGTAAATGTATATTGTGAATGTGCTTTCTGAACAATGCCTTCCCAGCAAATCCCTGCCTTATACGGTTGTAAAGAACAGGGACAGCGCCACTCTGGTCCATAGGATGTGTCAGGTAGTGCAAGTGAACCCCAGCTGAGCAACAGTATAGGAAACCCCGTCATAGACAGGTTTGGAGGTGTAATCCTGGACAACCCCTTTAATTTTATTGATCATAATGGATTGTATTATTGTCACAATTAAAGCCCTAAATATCTGATCGGTGGGGTATGTCCGACCCCCGCACTATACACAACAGTATGAGACTCTCTGCCGTCTAAAGTGTTGCACCGTTTTCTCATTGAAGTCGATGGATGCTGAGCTGCAGTAACACCACCTGGCCACTAGGCAGTGTCTGGAGCCAAATGCTTCCAGCTCCATGCTGTGTAGGGCGCGGGGTCTGGACTTACCCCTCAACAGCTGATCTGTACAGGCAAATATTCTGTCGAATCGGCCTATATATCTTATGTGCATGGGCAGCCAAAGAAGTGGGGGAGGGGCGACCGGTTATTGCAAATGGCGCCACTGTTTTCTGTGGACTGTGTCTGGTATTGCAGCTCAAGCTCATACAACTTATGTCAGACACAACCTATTGATCTGATCGGAGCCCGGTCACCATGGTCTATGACGCATTGTACTAGGAGCGGAATTAAAGGGGTATTCCAAGATTTTACCATTGATGATCCGGGACAGGTCAGTATTAGACTGGGCAGTAGTCAGGTTGTCGGATCAGCTGTTTGAAGGGACTGCACAGATTTAATATAGTATTTATATGAACAAAAGTAGGAAGACAATATTAAGGGGGATTGCACCTTTACACTCTATAAGAGGGTGGTACCATGTGACAAAAAAAATCAACTTTTTCCTAGATATGGCCCCCCCACAGGCTGTCTCTAGTATTGCAGCTCAGCCATATTCACTCTTTTTTGAGATGCAATACCAGATACAACCTATGGGTAAGGGTGGCGCTGTTCCTTGGGGGGTAGGAAAAAGTTGATGTTTTTATAATCGCAGACCACCCCTTTAAGGACTTTAAGAAATGGGGAAAATAACGCAAATGATCTGTACATAATACATAGCAGAAATTCTATGAGATGGCGGCGTCTGACCCGCGTGTCGCTGCTACTACGGTATGATGAGGCTGTATAAGATGTATGCACTATTTATGTGAATCGGTGACCAATCGCTATTGACTTAGAAGATTCCTTGGGCCGTTCCTTAGTTTTTGTGACGTTTGTGAATTCCGAGGGAATTTTGGGTTTCGAAGCTGCCAATGAAAATCTCTGAAGATGTGGAATTTGTTTGAAAAAATAGGAGAAAAATAAAAAAAATTAAAGGTCATTTTCTGAAGGAAACTTGTATTTAGTATTTTAATTGGAATGAATCTTCTCAGATCTTAGGAAAGTTTTTTTTGTTTTTTTGTGCCGAACCACTTGCATGTAAATACATTGTGTGTTTCCTCTGGGTGTAAATCTTAGAATGGCCGACTTGTTGGATTTAGACTGTCAATAATAAAAACATTAATTTAAGGTTTTCTATTTTTCTCTTTAGTTTTGTGTTTTTTGTGTGTTTTTTTTAATGGGCTCGGATTTGTCTCCTTTAAGGCTGCAGCCCCATGTTGAGGAATCGCAGATTTTTTTTGTTGCTCAGGAGTGGATGGAGCAGAAGGAGAAGGAGAAGAACTTTGTATAGAATTCCCACTCCTTTTGTAGCCATTCTTGGCTTTGGCTCAAAAAACTGCAACAAAATCTGCAACAAAAAAAGCTGCAACGTGGGGCCTCAGCCTTAAAGGGAAGTTTCATTCAAGTGAGATTGGCCCGACCACGGCTCATGGGAATGGAAATCCCAACACCATAGACCTCTATTATACTGTCCCCGTGTCCCCGTAGGACTGCCGTGGTGTTCGGTAATCCTGTTGTTAGGACGGGACAGTAGCCCGGTAGGGTCACAAGGACTCTTAGTACCATAAGTGACTATGAAGATGGGAGTCCTGTCCGTATGAGTCGGGGACGATATATATGATATGCGGCTGACCTACTGATCCTGGCTTGGCTGGTGACCTGTCCTGGCCGCTCTTATGGAGACTCTTCCACCGCTTTACATCCTCCATAGTCTCCTCTCCGCTGATTCCGGCACCGTTGGGATTTTTTTCTCCACCGTTCCTAGAATTTGGAATATAAGGATCAAAGCCAGATCTTTCCTCCTCCTCTTCTTCTTCTGATGTCTCTTCTTCCTCTCCAGTGCGTTCAGAATCCCGGGGTGTAACGTTCGGATTATACTAGAAAATCTATAATATAATATCCTCCACACCAGTATATAAGATACAATGAACTCTCTCCAAAAGACCACCCCCAAGAAAGAGCTTCACTGCTACAATATATTATATGTTCTGCCCATCTTCATGAACATGACCACCCCCTCCAGAAGATGAAACTGCCCCCAAAAGAAGACCACCTCCTCCAGAAGTAGTGGGAGTATTGGGGATTGAGGGGTCAGTATGACTGAGTAGTGGGAGTATTGGGGTGTGAGGAGTCAGTATGACTGAGTAGTGGGAGTATTGGAGTGTGAGGAGTCAGTATGACTGTGTAGTGGGTGTTATTAGGGTGTGAGGGGTCAGTATGATGGTGTAGTGGGAGTATTAGGGTGTGAGGGGTCAGTATGACTGAGTAGTGGGAGGGTTAGGGTGTGTGGGGTCAGTATGACTGTGTAGTGGGAGTATTGGGGTGTGAGGGGTCAGTATGACTGTGTAGTGGGTGTTATTAGGGTGTGAGGGGTCAGTATGATGGTGTAGTGGGAGTATTAGGGTGTGAGGGGTCAGTATGATGGTGTAGTGGGAGTATTGGGGTGTGAGGGGTCAGTATGACTGTGTAGTGGGTGTTATTAGGGTGTGAGGGTCAGTATGACTGTATAGTGGGTGTTATTAGGGTGTGAGGGGTCAGTATGATGGTGTAGTGGGAGTATTAGGGTGTGAGGGGTCAGTATGACTGTGTAGTGGGAGTATTAGGGTGTGAGGGGTCAGTATGACTGTGTAGTGGGAGTATTAGGGTGTGAGGGGTCAGTATGACTGTGTAGTGGGTGTTATTAGGGTGTGAGGGGTCAGTATGACTGAGTAGTGGGAGTATTAGGGTGTGAGGGGTCAGTATGACTGTGTAGTGGGAGTATTAGGGTGTGAGGGGTCAGTATGACTGTGTAGTGGGAGTATTAGGGTGTGAGGGGTCAGTATGACTGTGTAGTGGGAGTATTAGGGTGTGAGGGGTCAGTATGACTGAGTAGTGGGAGTATTAGGGGGTGAGGGGTCAGTATGATGGTGTAGTGGGAGTATTAGGGTGTGAGGGGTCAGTATGACTGAGTAGTGGGAGTGTTAGGGTGTGAGGGGTCAGTATGACTGAGTAGTGGGAGTGTTAGGGTGTGTGGGGTCAGTATGACTGTGTAGTGGGAGTATTAGGGTGTGAGGGGTCAGTATGACTGAGTAGTGGGAGTATTAGGGTGTGTGGGGTCAGTATGACTGAGTAGTGGGAGTATTAGGGTGTGAGGGGTCAGTATGACTGTGTAGTGGGAGTATTAGGGTGTGAGGGGTCAGTATGATGGTGTAGTGGGAGTATTAGGGTGTGAGGGGTCAGTATGACTGTGTAGTGGGAGTATTAGGGTGTGAGGGGTCAGTATGACTGAGTAGTGGGAGTGTTAGGGTATGAGGGGTCAGTATGACTGAGTAGTGGGAGTATTGGGGTGTGAGGGGTCAGTATGACTGTGTAGTGGGAGTATTAGGGTGTGAGGGGTCAGTATGACTGTGTAGTGGGAGTATTAGGGTGTGAGGGGTCAGTATGACTGTGTAGTGGGAGTATTAGGGTGTGAGGGGTCAGTATGACTGTGTAGTGGGAGTATTGGGGTGTGTGGGGTCAGTATGACTGTGTAGTGGGAGTATTAGGGTGTGAGGGGTCAGTATGACTGAGTAGTGGGAGTGTTAGGGTATGAGGGGTCAGTATGACTGAGTAGTGGGAGTATTGGGGTGTGAGGGGTCAGTATGACTGTGTAGTGGGAGTATTAGGGTGTGAGGGGTCAGTATGACTGTGTAGTGGGAGTATTAGGGTGTGAGGGGTCAGTATGACTGTGTAGTGGGAGTATTAGGGTGTGAGGGGTCAGTATGACTGTGTAGTGGGTGTTATTAGGGTGTGAGGGGTCAGTATGACTGAGTAGTGGGAGTATTAGGGTGTGAGGGGTCAGTATGATGGTGTAGTGGGAGTGTTAGGGTGTGAGGGGTCAGTATGACTGTGTAGTGGGAGTATTAGGGTGTGAGGGGTCAGTATGACTGAGTAGTGGGAGTGTTAGGGTGTGTGGGGTCAGTATGACTGAGTAGTGGGAGTATTAGGGTGTGAGGGGTCAGTATGACTGTGCAGTGGGAGTATTAGGGTGTGAGGGGTCAGTATGACGGTGTAGTGGGAGTATTAGGGTGTGAGGGGTCAGTATGACTGAGTAGTGGGAGTATTAGGGTATGAGGGGTCAGTATGACTGTGTAGTGGGAGTATTGGGGTGTGAGGGGTCAGTATGACTGTGTAGTGGGAGTATTAGGGTGTGAGGGGTCAGTATGACTGTGTAGTGGGAGTATTAGGGTGTGAGGGGTCAGTATGACGGTGTAGTGGGAGTATTGGGGTGTGAGGGGTCAGTATGACTGTGTAGTGGGAGTATTAGGGTGTGAGGGGTCAGTATGACTGTGTAGTGGGAGTATTAGGGTGTGAGGGGTCAGTATGACGGTGTAGTGGGAGTATTAGGGTGTGAGGGGTCAGTATGACTGTGTAGTGGGAGTATTAGGGTGTGAGGGGTCAGTATGACTGAGTAGTGGGAGTATTGGGGTGTGAGGGGTCAGTATGACTGTGTAGTGGGAGTATTAGGGTGTGAGGGGTCAGTATGACTGTGTAGTGGGAGTATTAGGGTGTGAGGGGTCAGTATGACTGTGTAGTGGGAGTATTAGGGTGTGAGGGGTCAGTATGACTGTGTAGTGGGTGTTATTAGGGTGTGAGGGGTCAGTATGACTGAGTAGTGGGAGTATTAGGGTGTGAGGGGTCAGTATGATGGTGTAGTGGGAGTGTTAGGGTGTGAGGGGTCAGTATGACTGTGTAGTGGGAGTATTAGGGTGTGAGGGGTCAGTATGACTGAGTAGTGGGAGTGTTAGGGTGTGTGGGGTCAGTATGACTGAGTAGTGGGAGTATTAGGGTGTGAGGGGTCAGTATGACTGTGCAGTGGGAGTATTAGGGTGTGAGGGGTCAGTATGACGGTGTAGTGGGAGTATTAGGGTGTGAGGGGTCAGTATGACTGAGTAGTGGGAGTATTAGGGTATGAGGGGTCAGTATGACTGTGTAGTGGGAGTATTGGGGTGTGAGGGGTCAGTATGACTGTGTAGTGGGAGTATTAGGGTGTGAGGGGTCAGTATGACTGTGTAGTGGGAGTATTAGGGTGTGAGGGGTCAGTATGACGGTGTAGTGGGAGTATTGGGGTGTGAGGGGTCAGTATGACTGTGTAGTGGGAGTATTAGGGTGTGAGGGGTCAGTATGACTGTGTAGTGGGAGTATTAGGGTGTGAGGGGTCAGTATGACGGTGTAGTGGGAGTATTAGGGTGTGAGGGGTCAGTATGACTGTGTAGTGGGAGTATTAGGGTGTGAGGGGTCAGTATGACTGTGTAGTGGGAGTATTAGGGTGTGAGGGGTCAGTATGACTGTGTAGTGGGAGTATTAGGGTGTGAGGGGTCAGTATGACTGTGTAGTGGGAGTATTAGGGTGTGAGGGGTCAGTATGACTGAGTAGTGGGAGTATTAGGGTGTGAGGGGTCAGTATGACTGTGTAGTGGGTGTTATTAGGGTGTGAGGGTCAGTATGACTGTGTAGTGGGTGTTATTAGGGTGTGAGGGGTCAGTATGATGGTGTAGTGGGAGTATTAGGGTGTGAGGGGTCAGTATGACTGTGTAGTGGGAGTATTAGGGTGTGAGGGGTCAGTATGACTGTGTAGTGGGTGTTATTAGGGTGTGAGGGGTCAGTATGACTGAGTAGTGGGAGTATTAGGGTGTGAGGGGTCAGTATGATGGTGTAGTGGGAGTGTTAGGGTGTGAGGGGTCAGTATGACTGTGTAGTGGGAGTATTAGGGTGTGAGGGGTCAGTATGACTGAGTAGTGGGAGTGTTAGGGTGTGTGGGGTCAGTATGACTGAGTAGTGGGAGTATTAGGGTGTGAGGGGTCAGTATGACTGTGCAGTGGGAGTATTAGGGTGTGAGGGGTCAGTATGACGGTGTAGTGGGAGTATTAGGGTGTGAGGGGTCAGTATGACTGAGTAGTGGGAGTATTAGGGTATGAGGGGTCAGTATGACTGTGTAGTGGGAGTATTGGGGTGTGAGGGGTCAGTATGACTGTGTAGTGGGAGTATTAGGGTGTGAGGGGTCAGTATGACTGTGTAGTGGGAGTATTAGGGTGTGAGGGGTCAGTATGACTGTGTAGTGGGTGTTATTAGGGTGTGAGGGGTCAGTATGACTGAGTAGTGGGAGTATTAGGGTGTGAGGGGTCAGTATGATGGTGTAGTGGGAGTGTTAGGGTGTGAGGGGTCAGTATGACTGTGTAGTGGGAGTATTAGGGTGTGAGGGGTCAGTATGACTGAGTAGTGGGAGTGTTAGGGTGTGTGGGGTCAGTATGACTGAGTAGTGGGAGTATTAGGGTGTGAGGGGTCAGTATGACTGTGCAGTGGGAGTATTAGGGTGTGAGGGGTCAGTATGACGGTGTAGTGGGAGTATTAGGGTGTGAGGGGTCAGTATGACTGAGTAGTGGGAGTATTAGGGTATGAGGGGTCAGTATGACTGTGTAGTGGGAGTATTGGGGTGTGAGGGGTCAGTATGACTGTGTAGTGGGAGTATTAGGGTGTGAGGGGTCAGTATGACTGTGTAGTGGGAGTATTAGGGTGTGAGGGGTCAGTATGACGGTGTAGTGGGAGTATTGGGGTGTGAGGGGTCAGTATGACTGTGTAGTGGGAGTATTAGGGTGTGAGGGGTCAGTATGACTGTGTAGTGGGAGTATTAGGGTGTGAGGGGTCAGTATGACGGTGTAGTGGGAGTATTAGGGTGTGAGGGGTCAGTATGACTGTGTAGTGGGAGTATTAGGGTGTGAGGGGTCAGTATGACTGAGTAGTGGGAGTATTGGGGTGTGAGGGGTCAGTATGACTGTGTAGTGGGAGTATTAGGGTGTGAGGGGTCAGTATGACTGTGTAGTGGGAGTATTAGGGTGTGAGGGGTCAGTATGACTGTGTAGTGGGAGTATTAGGGTGTGAGGGGTCAGTATGACTGTGTAGTGGGTGTTATTAGGGTGTGAGGGGTCAGTATGACTGAGTAGTGGGAGTATTAGGGTGTGAGGGGTCAGTATGATGGTGTAGTGGGAGTGTTAGGGTGTGAGGGGTCAGTATGACTGTGTAGTGGGAGTATTAGGGTGTGAGGGGTCAGTATGACTGAGTAGTGGGAGTGTTAGGGTGTGTGGGGTCAGTATGACTGAGTAGTGGGAGTATTAGGGTGTGAGGGGTCAGTATGACTGTGCAGTGGGAGTATTAGGGTGTGAGGGGTCAGTATGACGGTGTAGTGGGAGTATTAGGGTGTGAGGGGTCAGTATGACTGAGTAGTGGGAGTATTAGGGTATGAGGGGTCAGTATGACTGTGTAGTGGGAGTATTGGGGTGTGAGGGGTCAGTATGACTGTGTAGTGGGAGTATTAGGGTGTGAGGGGTCAGTATGACTGTGTAGTGGGAGTATTAGGGTGTGAGGGGTCAGTATGACGGTGTAGTGGGAGTATTGGGGTGTGAGGGGTCAGTATGACTGTGTAGTGGGAGTATTAGGGTGTGAGGGGTCAGTATGACTGTGTAGTGGGAGTATTAGGGTGTGAGGGGTCAGTATGACGGTGTAGTGGGAGTATTAGGGTGTGAGGGGTCAGTATGACTGTGTAGTGGGAGTATTAGGGTGTGAGGGGTCAGTATGACTGTGTAGTGGGAGTATTAGGGTGTGAGGGGTCAGTATGACTGTGTAGTGGGAGTATTAGGGTGTGAGGGGTCAGTATGACTGTGTAGTGGGAGTATTAGGGTGTGAGGGGTCAGTATGACTGAGTAGTGGGAGTATTAGGGTGTGAGGGGTCAGTATGACTGTGTAGTGGGTGTTATTAGGGTGTGAGGGTCAGTATGACTGTGTAGTGGGTGTTATTAGGGTGTGAGGGGTCAGTATGATGGTGTAGTGGGAGTATTAGGGTGTGAGGGGTCAGTATGACTGTGTAGTGGGAGTATTAGGGTGTGAGGGGTCAGTATGACTGTGTAGTGGGTGTTATTAGGGTGTGAGGGGTCAGTATGACTGAGTAGTGGGAGTATTAGGGTGTGAGGGGTCAGTATGATGGTGTAGTGGGAGTGTTAGGGTGTGAGGGGTCAGTATGACTGTGTAGTGGGAGTATTAGGGTGTGAGGGGTCAGTATGACTGAGTAGTGGGAGTGTTAGGGTGTGTGGGGTCAGTATGACTGAGTAGTGGGAGTATTAGGGTGTGAGGGGTCAGTATGACTGTGCAGTGGGAGTATTAGGGTGTGAGGGGTCAGTATGACGGTGTAGTGGGAGTATTAGGGTGTGAGGGGTCAGTATGACTGAGTAGTGGGAGTATTAGGGTATGAGGGGTCAGTATGACTGTGTAGTGGGAGTATTGGGGTGTGAGGGGTCAGTATGACTGTGTAGTGGGAGTATTAGGGTGTGAGGGGTCAGTATGACTGTGTAGTGGGAGTATTAGGGTGTGAGGGGTCAGTATGACTGTGTAGTGGGAGTATTAGGGTGTGAGGGGTCAGTATGACTGTGTAGTGGGAGTATTAGGGTGTGAGGGGTCAGTATGACTGTGTAGTGGGAGTATTAGGGTGTGAGGGGTCAGTATGACGGTGTAGTGGGAGTATTGGGGTGTGAGGGGTCAGTATGACTGTGTAGTGGGAGTATTAGGGTGTGAGGGGTCAGTATGACTGTGTAGTGGGAGTATTAGGGTGTGAGGGGTCAGTATGACGGTGTAGTGGGAGTATTAGGGTGTGAGGGGTCAGTATGACTGTGTAGTGGGAGTATTAGGGTGTGAGGGGTCAGTATGACTGTGTAGTGGGAGTATTAGGGTGTGAGGGGTCAGTATGACTGTGTAGTGGGAGTATTAGGGTGTGAGGGGTCAGTATGACTGTGTAGTGGGAGTATTAGGGTGTGAGGGGTCAGTATGACTGAGTAGTGGGAGTATTAGGGTGTGAGGGGTCAGTATGACTGTGTAGTGGGTGTTATTAGGGTGTGAGGGTCAGTATGACTGTGTAGTGGGTGTTATTAGGGTGTGAGGGGTCAGTATGATGGTGTAGTGGGAGTATTAGGGTGTGAGGGGTCAGTATGACTGTGTAGTGGGAGTATTAGGGTGTGAGGGGTCAGTATGATGGTGTAGTGGGAGTGTTAGGGTGTGAGGGGTCAGTATGACTGAGTAGTGGGAGTGTTAGGGTGTGTGGGGTCAGTATGACTGAGTAGTGGGAGTATTAGGGTGTGAGGGGTCAGTATGACTGTGCAGTGGGAGTATTAGGGTGTGAGGGGTCAGTATGACGGTGTAGTGGGAGTATTAGGGTGTGAGGGTCAGTATGACTGTGTAGTGGGAGTATTAGGGTGTGAGGGGTCAGTATGACTGTGTAGTGGGAGTATTAGGGTGTGAGGGGTCAGTATGACTGTGTAGTGGGAGTATTAGGGTGTGAGGGGTCAGTATGACTGTGTAGTGGGAGTATTAGGGTGTGAGGGGTCAGTATGACTGTGTAGTGGGAGTATTAGGGTGTGAGGGGTCAGTATGACTGTGTAGTGGGAGTATTAGGGTGTGAGGGGTCAGTATGACTGTGTAGTGGGAGTATTAGGGTGTGAGGGGTCAGTATGACTGTGTAGTGGGAGTATTAGGGTGTGAGGGGTCAGTATGACGGTGTAGTGGGAGTATTGGGGTGTGAGGGGTCAGTATGACTGTGTAGTGGGAGTATTAGGGTGTGAGGGGTCAGTATGACTGTGTAGTGGGAGTATTAGGGTGTGAGGGGTCAGTATGACGGTGTAGTGGGAGTATTAGGGTGTGAGGGGTCAGTATGACGGTGTAGTGGGAGTATTAGGGTGTGAGGGGTCAGTATGACTGTGTAGTGGGAGTATTAGGGTGTGAGGGGTCAGTATGACTGTGTAGTGGGAGTATTAGGGTGTGAGGGGTCAGTATGACTGTGTAGTGGGAGTATTAGGGTGTGAGGGGTCAGTATGACTGAGTAGTGGGAGTATTAGGGTGTGAGGGGTCAGTATGACTGTGTAGTGGGTGTTATTAGGGTGTGAGGGTCAGTATGACTGTGTAGTGGGTGTTATTAGGGTGTGAGGGGTCAGTATGATGGTGTAGTGGGAGTATTAGGGTGTGAGGGGTCAGTATGACTGTGTAGTGGGAGTATTAGGGTGTGAGGGGTCAGTATGACTGTGTAGTGGGAGTATTAGGGTGTGAGGGGTCAGTATGACTGTGTAGTGGGAGTATTAGGGTGTGAGGGGTCAGTATGACTGTGTAGTGGGAGTATTAGGGTGTGAGGGGTCAGTATGACTGTGTAGTGGGAGTATTAGGGTGTGAGGGGTCAGTATGACTGTGTAGTGGGAGTATTAGGGTGTGAGGGGTCAGTATGACTGAGTAGTGGGAGTATTAGGGTGTGAGGGGTCAGTATGACTGTGTAGTGGGTGTTATTAGGGTGTGAGGGTCAGTATGACTGTGTAGTGGGTGTTATTAGGGTGTGAGGGGTCAGTATGACGGTGTAGTGGGAGTATTAGGGTGTGAGGGGTCAGTATGACTGAGTAGTGGGAGTATTAGGGTATGAGGGGTCAGTATGACTGTGTAGTGGGAGTATTGGGGTGTGAGGGGTCAGTATGACTGTGTAGTGGGAGTATTAGGGTGTGAGGGGTCAGTATGACTGTGTAGTGGGAGTATTAGGGTGTGAGGGGTCAGTATGACGGTGTAGTGGGAGTATTGGGGTGTGAGGGGTCAGTATGACTGTGTAGTGGGAGTATTAGGGTGTGAGGGGTCAGTATGACTGTGTAGTGGGAGTATTAGGGTGTGAGGGGTCAGTATGACGGTGTAGTGGGAGTATTAGGGTGTGAGGGGTCAGTATGACTGTGTAGTGGGAGTATTAGGGTGTGAGGGGTCAGTATGACTGTGTAGTGGGAGTATTAGGGTGTGAGGGGTCAGTATGACTGTGTAGTGGGAGTATTAGGGTGTGAGGGGTCAGTATGACTGTGTAGTGGGAGTATTAGGGTGTGAGGGGTCAGTATGACTGAGTAGTGGGAGTATTAGGGTGTGAGGGGTCAGTATGACTGTGTAGTGGGTGTTATTAGGGTGTGAGGGTCAGTATGACTGTGTAGTGGGTGTTATTAGGGTGTGAGGGGTCAGTATGATGGTGTAGTGGGAGTATTAGGGTGTGAGGGGTCAGTATGACTGTGTAGTGGGAGTATTAGGGTGTGAGGGGTCAGTATGACTGTGTAGTGGGTGTTATTAGGGTGTGAGGGGTCAGTATGACTGAGTAGTGGGAGTATTAGGGTGTGAGGGGTCAGTATGATGGTGTAGTGGGAGTGTTAGGGTGTGAGGGGTCAGTATGACTGTGTAGTGGGAGTATTAGGGTGTGAGGGGTCAGTATGACTGAGTAGTGGGAGTGTTAGGGTGTGTGGGGTCAGTATGACTGAGTAGTGGGAGTATTAGGGTGTGAGGGGTCAGTATGACTGTGCAGTGGGAGTATTAGGGTGTGAGGGGTCAGTATGACGGTGTAGTGGGAGTATTAGGGTGTGAGGGGTCAGTATGACTGAGTAGTGGGAGTATTAGGGTATGAGGGGTCAGTATGACTGTGTAGTGGGAGTATTGGGGTGTGAGGGGTCAGTATGACTGTGTAGTGGGAGTATTAGGGTGTGAGGGGTCAGTATGACTGTGTAGTGGGAGTATTAGGGTGTGAGGGGTCAGTATGACTGTGTAGTGGGAGTATTAGGGTGTGAGGGGTCAGTATGACTGTGTAGTGGGAGTATTAGGGTGTGAGGGGTCAGTATGACTGTGTAGTGGGAGTATTAGGGTGTGAGGGGTCAGTATGACGGTGTAGTGGGAGTATTGGGGTGTGAGGGGTCAGTATGACTGTGTAGTGGGAGTATTAGGGTGTGAGGGGTCAGTATGACTGTGTAGTGGGAGTATTAGGGTGTGAGGGGTCAGTATGACGGTGTAGTGGGAGTATTAGGGTGTGAGGGGTCAGTATGACTGTTTTTTGGGAGTATTAGGGTGTGAGGGGTCAGTATGACTGTGTAGTGGGAGTATTAGGGTGTGAGGGGTCAGTATGACTGTGTAGTGGGAGTATTAGGGTGTGAGGGGTCAGTATGACTGTGTAGTGGGAGTATTAGGGTGTGAGGGGTCAGTATGACTGAGTAGTGGGAGTATTAGGGTGTGAGGGGTCAGTATGACTGTGTAGTGGGTGTTATTAGGGTGTGAGGGTCAGTATGACTGTGTAGTGGGTGTTATTAGGGTGTGAGGGGTCAGTATGATGGTGTAGTGGGAGTATTAGGGTGTGAGGGGTCAGTATGACTGTGTAGTGGGAGTATTAGGGTGTGAGGGGTCAGTATGATGGTGTAGTGGGTGTTATTAGGGTGTGAGGGGTCAGTATGATGGTGTAGTGGGTGTTATTAGGGTGTGAGGGGTCAGTATGACTGAGTAGTGGGAGTGTTAGGGTGTGTGGGGTCAGTATGACTGAGTAGTGGGAGTGTTGGGGTGTGTGGGGTCAGTATGACTGTGTAGTGGGAGTATTGGGGTGTGAGGGGTCAGTATGACTGTGTAGTGGGAGTATTGGGGTGTGAGGGGTCAGTATGACTGTGTAGTGGGAGTATTAGGGGGTGAGGGGTCAGTATGGCTGAGTAGTGGGAGTGTTAGGGTGTGTGGGGTCAGTATGACTGAGTAGTGGGTGTTATTAGGGTGTGAGGGGTCAGTATGACTGTGTAGTGGGAGTATTAGGGTGTGAGGGGTCAGTATGACTGAGTAGTGGGAGTATTAGGGTGTGAGGGGTCAGTATGACTGTGTAGTGGGAGTATTAGGGTGTGAGGGGTCAGTATGACTGTGTAGTGGGAGTATTAGGGTGTGAGGGGTCAGTATGACTGAGTAGTGGGAGTATTTGGGTGTGAGTGGTCAGTATGACTGTGTAGTGGGAGTATTAGGGTGTGAGGGGTCAGTATGACTGTGTAGTGGGAGTATTGGGGTGTGTGGGGTCAGTATGACTGTGTAGTGGGAGTATTAGGGTGTGAGGGGTCAGTATGGCTGTGTAGTGGGAGTATTAGGGTGTGAGGGGTCAGTATGGCTGTGTAGTGGGAGTATTAGGGTGTGAGGGGTCAGTATGACTGTGTAGTGGGAGTATTAGGGTGTGTGGGGTCAGTATGACTGTGTAGTGGGAGTATTGGGGTGTGAGGGGTCAGTATGACTGTGTAGTGGGAGTATTGGGGTGTGAGGGGTCAGTATGACTGTGTAGTGGGTGTTATTAGGGTGTGAGGGGTCAGTATGACTGTGTAGTGGGAGTATTAGGGTGTGAGGGGTCAGTATGACTGTGTAGTGGGAGTATTGGGGTGTGAGGGGTCAGTATGACTGTGTAGTGGGAGTATTGGGGTGTGAGGGGTCAGTATGACTGTGTAGTGGGAGTATTAGGGTGTGAGGGGTCAGTATGACTGTGTAGTGGGAGTATTAGGGTGTGAGGGGTCAGTATGACTGAGTAGTGGGAGTATTAGGGTGTGAGGGGTCAGTATGACTGTGTAGTGGGTGTTATTAGGGTGTGAGGGGTCAGTATGATGGTGTAGTGGGAGTATTAGGGTGTGAGGGGTCAGTATGGCTGAGTAGTGGGAGTATTAGGGTGTGAGTGGTCAGTATGGCTGAGTAGTGGGTGTTATTAGGGTGTGGAGTCACTATAACTGTATAGTGGGAGTATTGGGCTCCATTCCCACGAAGTAACGCACCGCTCATTTAGACATGTAAACACGTGTCAGAGCGCGGCGCTTCAAAACAGATCCCATTGACTTCAATGGGTGCCGGCTTACGCGCACTACACATTGAAATCAATGGGAGGCATTGGGTTTATGGGGTCACTTTGACTGAGTAATGGGATTTTTTAGGATTTTTTTTAGAATGTAAATAACAAGGAAAATGATAAACATCACCAAAAATTCCTAAAAAATCTGTTTAATATAAAAATGTGACTCCCCCAATCCCCCCCCCCCCTTATATTTAGTTCCCTCACGTGTCCTTTCCTTCTGTCAGTTCCAGATTACAATAAATTACAGATATGAGAATTACTTTGTTTTTCTGCAGTTTTTATTTCACAAACATTTACAACAAGGAAGCTTCCTAAGACTCTACCACTTTGTAGCGCGCTGTCTTCTGGCTACATTGTTGGCGGCTCAGTGGTTACATAGTCTGGATAATGAAGCCATTCCGGGGTTATCTCGCCGTTACATTGATGATGATGATGATAAGAAGACATATAAGTGTTATAACGGTTGCGGCAATGTTGAATTTCCGGGCTTTGGTCCCATAAGTCACTGCTCCGATTTTGTCTCCAAACAGTTTTCGATCTCGGGACTGTGACAAGAGAGGAGAAGGGAAGGCGAGAGGTTAATCGGATGGGAGTTCAAAAAGGACCCGGAAAGTCCAATAATATCATCTGATCGGCGCCGGCACCCTGAGAGCACTGCAAAACTGTTCAGCTATTCCAAAGATATAAGCCCTGCTAGTACGAGTAAGGGTGAACTAGCCAAGTGGGGGTAACACTGCCAGACCTACAGGACCCTCAGCTGGGAGACCCCAATTTACACCAACACTAACAGGGCTTATATCTTTGGAATAGCCGATCATCTATTGCTTAGGGTGACCGATCTGATCAGATGATTTACGTCATTGGGTTTTTCATTTCTGAAGTAGTCGGAGTGGAAATAGAGTTGGAGTTTTTCCTGCCGACTCCACAGCCCTGGATACAACTCATATAATTATTTCTTAGGGGACACTGACACTATCTGCCGTAGGATGAGAGCAACGGACATGAATGTTTATAGCGTGAGTGAGGGAGGCAGATAGAGCCCCCTCCCCATCCATTCCCATTGGCTCTAATGTAAACTATATTTTGGAATATTTCTTTATCACTTTCCTAATGCTAATGTTGGATGGATCAGAGCAATGGACATTAATAACAGTAACATGAACTTACCCCCAGGACCCCAAAAATGGAACTCAATCTTAGTGTTAGAACTGAATTACAAACACATGGCTGCATTCATTCAAAAACAGCGCCACACCTGCCCACAGGTTGTGTGTGATATTGCAATGTAGACTCATCTACTTCAAGGCAATCGCAATACCAGACACAACCATTAGACAGCTGTGGCATTGTTTCTACAAGAACAGCAGTCATGCTTTGCTCATCTTGTACAATCCCTTTAAGAGCGTGCCCTATAGATCAAACCTCAAACACATAACCCGCAGTGAAGTAAGACAAACACGGCAGAACTTGGTCTTAGCCATTCCCATTCCTCACCTTCACGGAGTACGAGAGCGCCATGAAGCCCAGGCAGCAAGCGTTCAAGTAAATGGTGTTGAAAAGGGACCAAAGGATGTCGTCTCGTATCGGAGGCTCATCTTGTATGACCACCACTGTCGTGCCGAGCGGCTGGTTGGGGGCAAAGCCCCCCTGGTACCCTGAACCTTCGGGGGGGGTATAAGATGGAGGAGTGACCTTTGGATCCATGGTTGGTTTAGGCTGCAACAAAAGCTGAACGTCAACTGAGAATCTGGAGATGTGGATGGAAATTTCAAGCAGTGTCAGTGTAAGGAGGAGTCAGATGGAGCCTCAGTCACAGGTCAGTTTCCTCTTCTGTCTCTCAATGAGGATATGTCTGCAGACTATGAGGAAGGGGCAACTATAACGCCCCGAAACGCGTCAGTCAGACGTTTTTTGTTCAACTCTGCCATCATGAACATTGGTTAACATTTATCGGGCATATCATGTCCAAAGAAATTTTTCACAATAAAAGCTAAGTTTTATCTTAAGGAATTTGATGCTGGATTTTTCAATTTTGGACGAATATGTCTGCAACGTCCTGTAACGCAACGAGACGCTAACTGACATTGTAACACCAGCTTTTATCTTCACCAAGCAAACAACAAGCTTACAGTCTATTTGTAGATATCTGTAACCATTAGATTTCATGTCCCAAAATACATGAGGACCTCAAGGACCTCTGAGGACTCCACCAAACCCACCACTTTAGCCAAGACCAAATGACTACCTATTGTGTATAGAGGACCGCCTAAGGTTGGGGTCACACCTGGGTTGTCATCGAACCCAAATAACTGAAAAATGAGCCATCTCATGAAGGACTGTAATGGGTTCCAAGGACCCCCCACTGACTATAATGGGGCCTGTCGGGTGTCCATTACTTTGTAGTAGACATCGCTGGATGAAAAGTTTGGCCTTGCAGGGATTTCTGTTGTACATTCTGCTGGAGACTCAGATGTGAACATCGCCTCACTCTCTGGTGATAGCCTATGAAGGATTGGGCATGTCGAATTTTAACCCCCGATCTTTGGTTTTGGCCCCTTTCAAAAATTGAGCAACTTTGCAAATACTCTTGGGTATTGTTTCCAGGACGTCGTATATAGACCCATGAATCTCCACATTTATAGGATAGGGGTGCAATTGTGGGGTCTCACAAGTGATCAGGAGAACAAGGCCCTGAAACTCCTCCATGGGAATGAAGATAAGATAAGATAATCCTTTAAGATACAGTGCACTCTGCTGATCGACCCTCCATTCACTACTATAGGGCTGGCGGGGCTGCAATCTCCGGACCTTCATGCAACCACAGCTTCAGTAACATGGAGGAGACATAGGGGATATTAAGTCCTTCATTCTCCTGATCACTTGGGTTTATAATGGGACAACCCTTTACACTGAAGGTCTCATTCAGGGACAAGTAGCCATAGTGGGCCATAGGGTAAGAGTTTAGTTTGGGTCACCTCCTCCTTATCACATGCAGCAGCAACCATAGAGCCTTCAGGCAGTGCATCGGTGCGATGGGATTCCCACTTTCGGATGTGGGTTTGAGCCCTTTATATAGATGTCTATGTCTAGTGTCCAGTTTCTGTAAATTCGTGTTCTAGTCTCTCCCAGTACACAAGTCCCCGGACGTCCTGTCCGACCAAACTAGGAGACTCTGGACAACCCCAACCTTTCCTCCAAACTGGCACTTTCTCTCCTCTCTGTAGGGTCACGGCAGCGATTCTCCCCTGTATCGGGGCTGTGGCAGTATCATGGGCAATGGCTGGTACAGACTGCTCAAAGTCTCCTCTTCTTACCCCAACCAACCGTGGGTTGGGCTGGACCATAGGTCTCCCCAAAGAGAGGGGAATACCTCCATTCTCAATGGAACAGCTCTAGCATAGGGGTGAAATATATGGGAGCGCTGCATAAACTATGTCCATACTGGTGGCCCATACACAACAGAAAAGAGAAATAGATCAGCAGTGTCCGCTGGGTTCTGGGCTGCGTCGTCCACCACTGACTTCTATTGGATCAGGAATTGATTGTTTATTGGCTGTATGTGTGCACTGCTCCGGGTTCAGTAGGCAGATGGGTGACGGCTAAGGAGGAGGGTCTTACACATGGACATTGACATTTGGTGGGCCGGGATCCTTCTCCCTCCCTGTGACAAATGTATCTAATCGCATCCCAGTGTGTGCAGCTACACAATGAAGCTACAACTGTATCAATTTACTTTACAAAGTCTTTGCTGAAGATGTTTTTTTTTTCCCGCATTGATGTATCTATGGGAGGGGGCTTGTGTTTTGCCTGATGAGCTGGACTTTTTAATGACACAAAATAATTTGCTGCAATGTGCCCTATGTGAATGCAGTAATGGTTAAGGAAGCGCACCCCTGCTCCGTTCACTTGGGATAGTTGTTGCCCATAATTTTCATGATCCAACAGTCAGATCGGGATGAATGTCATTACTGGGAACCCTGCAAATTCTGCACCGCATGGCAAAGCAGGGACAAAACAACGTCCTAACAATAAGTCGGACTCCATTAGGACATTCTGCATTATTCTAGAGGACCTCTTGCTTTGGGGGACTTGATCTGTCCTGCGTGCTGTGCGGGCTGTAATGCCTCGTTTTCCCTGTGGGGGTGCTGCAGGAAAATTGAACACTTATTGTCAGGTTTGACCATACATTACAACTGATCACTGGGGGTCCCAGCAGGGGTGTAAGCTGTGATGTGTCTATTTTTAGGTTGTGCAAAGAAGATAACCTTATAAGTAGTGCAATTGTTTCTGGGTTTTCTTCTGGACTCCTGGGTGATGTCATAAGCTCCAGCCCAATCGCAGGAACATGGGGTGTGCCAAGCGTCATGATGTTGATGGAACGCAGGGCACATGACATCACCTAGGAGGCCAGAAGAGGCCACCGGACACCACAAGAAGGCTCAGAAGATGGAATGGAAGGCGAGTATACAGCTGCACAAGGATGGTGGACAGCTCTCGGCCTGTTACATTCACGTTACTACATTGGTTCTGCATTTTGCAATGTCCGGGGGTTCTGTTTGCAATGGATGGTGATGAAATCTGATGTCTAATTACCAGCAAGAGAAGGGCTATGATGGATTAGATACACGACCCAGGAAACCAGCGGCGGTTTAGGGATGTATCACCTGCGAGATTTACTAATCCACCCCTGTCGTAACGCACACGTTCACTTACACAACCGAGACACTGGAAATCATCAAACTGCGATAAAGCAAAGAGTCTGCATAACAAAGGATAGAGGCAGAGATTTGGTGAGGGGCTGGGATGGCGCCGGCTGGATGACACGTATCGTCCCCATTATCTATGTCTGCCTTTGGGCTACGGACGGTTTTATGATGTGAATATTTTTTAGTTTTTGCCTTTTTCCATCATATTTTTTTAAACAACTTCCTCGTGGCCCTTCTAGGACTTGTTACTTTGTTAACTAAATACCATTTTGTAATGCAAATGGAACTGTGCAAATATTTTAGGCAGGTATGGAAACAATGCTGCTGAGTAATAGAAGGGTTAATTGTTTATTTTAGCAATGAACAAAATGAAGGAACAAGAAATGTAAATCCCATCAAGATTCGGTGTGACCTTTGCCCTTGGACTTCCATCAGTTCTTCTCAGTACCTGCAGACAGTTTTGGCATATCTGGGCAGGGAGGTTGTTCCCGCCGCCATCTTGGAGAACTAAGCCCAGATCTTCTTGCTCCAATCCGTCTGTGTCTTCACGTCCTCCCAGACAGACTGGATGATGATGAGATCAGGGCTCTATCTATGGCGGCCGGATCATCACTCCTAGGACTCCTCCTCCAAAGGGCAAAGGTCACACCAAATATTGACGGGATTTACAAATAAACGATTAACCCTTCTATTTTTGGATACATTCTTACCGTGCGGCATTCTTTACACACCTGCCTAGAAGTTTTGCTCAGTAATGTCATATATACCATCAGGGTAATATTTCCTATTTCGATAAATTTATATTCTTGATATTTTATCCCTTATTTCTGTTTCAACACCAAAAGACCCCGACACATCCCTTGGGGGTATTATATATATATTGGGGTTTGCATCGTGCCCATTATGGTTCCCATTATTCACAATTTTAGAAGGCAACTCCAACACAGATGTGACCGTGTCCTTCATTTTATGGTGTTTACTTATACGATCCATTACATCACCAAGGCCGGTATATTTCTGTAATTTAACCCCGTTGTACTGCTGAATATTCTGCTGACATGAATCCAGATATGGGACAATAGAAACGACCCCAAATCAATAGTATCTGCCTAATGATGTCATAGCTGGTCCCGGAGAAATATCATCACATTCAGGTTCTTCACAAGTCACCACATCCATCGTGTGCGGATTCTGCAAATACCACCATGATACAAAGACGTCTTCCCCTCCTGTTGGGTATAACAATCGGATGAGATCCTAGAAGTCGTACTGAGGTTACGTCTTACGCGTCTTAGTCTTTATTTTCCAAACCAGCCCCTAATGACGGCCTTGAGATGAAGGAGATTGACATAAATGATGATGGCGGAGATCAGGAAACACAGGACGGTCAGGACGGAGGAGGCGATGTTTAGGCAGCGGGCTTTGGCTCCGTATTTTCTGGCTACACTTTGATTTCCAAGCAATTTTTGATCCCAAGACTGCAGGAAAAAATAAGAAGACGAGCCAGTTAGTGGAGGGACTAAGATAAGACTGTTATTACTGTCAATGCCTTGTCATCATCATAGTCATGATGTTCCTTGTCGATATATGATGGGCAGAGTGGCAGCGACCCCTTCTCTGCTGTCCCCATGTGTATGGCCGAATCTATCACTTACTGCCCAGCAGGTGCCATCTTACCTTCCGTCTTCTGATCAGGGGGATCTAAGGGTTTAGGGGCTGGAGGATTCATTAAACTTTCTAACATCTATCTCTGGCAGCATTTGTGTCATTGTTAAATATTATAATAATACAATATTCTCTAGCACACAAAGGGTTAAACTCCGCTGACATCACACTTCTATATTCTGAGCATGGAATCTAACAATTGAATGCTTTAATTGTTAGAATCCACGCTGTGTAGTGATTTTTTTTAATCCTCTGGCTACTTAGTCCCCCCTGGTGTCCACTTACCTGCAGAGATGACAGGTCTGGTGCCCGGTGTTCTTGTTCTTCTTCGCCTCGCTGCCCCCTCCCTACCAGGTTAGGAGAGTGTGAGCGGGTACTGGGAGAGGAGTCATCACGTCTCCCCCCGCCCTGTACCCGCCCACACTCTCCTAATCCACAAGCCCCGCCTTCTTCCTAGCTCTTTAACACTAACCTCGGAGGTGGGGGCAGTGAAGCGAAGAAGAACAAGAACATTGGACACCGGACCAGCCACCTCTGCAGGTAAGTAGCTACTAGAGATGTTAGCTAGTCTCCCATTAGAATGAATGGACGCAGCCGGCGCGCAGGGGGTTAAGGCTGTGTGCCGGCTGCTTCCATTCATTCCTATGGAACCACAGCGGAGCCTTCACACTGAGTATACACTCTGCTCAGAATGAGTGGAGCGTATACTCAGTGTGAAGGCTAATATTGTTAGCTTTACCCACAATGCTTGGCCAGTAGCAAAGCATTGTGGGAAATAATCACCGATCTCGATCTCACCTAAAAAGATCATGTTCGGAATTCCGATCGCGATTGCGAAATTTTCTCGATCGCCGATCAGAATCCGATCTTTTCCGAACACGATCGCTCAACCCTATTTAACAGTCATTAAAGGGGTTGTCCGGGGAATTAGGATTCGTTGATCTTGCAGATTTTTGATGATGATTCCAGAGTCCCCAGCCTGTTTCCAACCCCAGGCCAGGTGATTGGAGCCAGCGCTATAGTCAGCAGCCCCCATTGTACAATTACTTGTAAGAGCAGGGAAGGAGGAAGGGGGCGGAGCGATCCGGGAGATGGCGCACAGGATCCCATCACATGACCCAGGGTCAAACCCCAAACCCATCATCCTGAGTCCGCCAGATCTGGTAAGCTACCCCTTTAATACATTTTGTGATTACATTGTTAATACATTGTGTCTCCTTTCTGTCCCCCCAGGCCTCTGATATAGGGGTTGGACACGCCATGTTCTGAACTTCACATATGAAGATCTTGTGTCTAACATGATGTAACATGAGCAAGTCCCTTCTAGTCCTGTTACATCACTATTGAGAACATGAAGATAAGGAGACGACAGAGCGCGTTGGCAATCCGTCACTTTCACAGCTGTCTCCTGCAAGAACCGTGTGAATGAGCCCTAAACAGAGATTTGTGAAATTCTAAATAGTTGAAATTATGTCAATTAGATGGAAGAAAGATACATTGTTGCTTCACACTGAACGATGTCTGAATGAGGACAAGACTCGGCAACATTCAGCCCATGAGAAGGATCACACCGGATAGCCACACAACAGTCCCAGATAGGCTGGAACTGGTCTCAATGTTTGGCAACCACCCTGCGAACATTCCCCAGACTGATTGATATATTGGCAAGTATGAGGACCCATGGCAAGGCTTTCCATCAGAAACAATAGGAGGTGGTGAGGGGCAGGGGGACAGGTTGTTTCCAAAATGTGCCACGAGAACATACCCTAAAGGCAGAGACGTACCTGAAAGGCAAAGACATACCGAAAAGGCAAAGAAGTACCGAAAAGGCAAAGATGTACCGAAAAGGAAGGGACATACCTGAAAGGCAAAGACGTACCGAAAAAGCAGGGACATACCTGAAAAGCAGGGACATACCCAAAAGGCAACGATGTACCGAAAAGGCAAAGACGTACCAAAAAGGCAGGGACATACCCAAAAGGCAACGACGTACCGAAAGGCAGGGACATACCTGAAAGGCAAAGACATACCGAAAAGGCAGGGACATACCCCAAAGGCAGAGACGTACCCGAAAAGGCAGGGACATATCTTAAAGGCAGCGACATACCCTAAAGGCAGGTTCACACAGCAGAATTTTTGGATTTGCAAACATTCCTCCTCCCATCCATTTCATTAAGAAAAAAATCAGCTGGCAAAAAAAAAGAAGCGTCCTGCCCAATCCTCCATTGAAGTGAATGGGAGAAGGAAATCTTGATGCAGCGGCAGATCCCATCGCATAATCTACTGTGTGAACTTACCCATAATGCAGTGTCAGGCAGGAGATCGGATTCTTTGGCATCATCTTATTGTCAGCCTTCGCTTGTATGAAATCTCTAACGTCCTACTCACCTTGACAGAGAAGATAAGAGCGATGAGTCCGAGGCAGCAGAAGTTCATGTGGATGGTGTTCACAATGGACCAGACCAGGTGATCTTTCACCGGAGGTTGCTCACATGCCGTGGGCTCCTTGGCGGACTCGACTTGAATGGTGGTGTCTTTCAGTGGGATCATCTCTTCCATCGGTGACTTCTCTCCAGCACCATAAAGGGATGACTTAGGGAAAGGCTCCTCAGCCTGTAGGGTAAGAAGATCTTCCTTGGTTTCCATTGTCTTGATTCTACCGTTGCGGTCGCTGCAGTGGTGCAAAGAGAACTGGAGAGGGACGGACACGGGACAAGGTTATTTTGCTTTTTGGATTTAGGGTTTTCCTAGACCAACCATTGCACATGAATCATCCTCTGATGCAAATCCCTGGCAGCCGGGTGAGAGAGACCTTTGTGAAATGGTATAAAGTGTAAAGATAAGGAATGAGAGGGACTGGAAGACAAACAATAGGTAGATCATTAATGGATGGAGGGGAAGGGCTGTCTATGGTCTATTTACTCTAAGTGATAGATAACATGGCCATGGGGCACAATCAATATAAAGCCATACAGTGAATTGTAATGAAAACTGAGCAATGGCCTATTATCATGGGGATGGATAACGGGTATCAAGACATCGATTCTGCTACTAAGTGGCCAACAACGCAGGTAATAGAAGTATATAGTATTGTATGGGCATCAAGACCGTCAGGGACCAATGGACATGAGAAGAAGAAAGCGGCCATGTTTCACAGTCCTCGTATAGTTGCAGCCTATTGGATGGGATTTAACCAGATCCAAAGCACCATGCTACATAAAGAACCTGCACGACCAAGTGACTTCTGCTTTGGGTGATAAACCAGCAGTCCATGTAATATTGTATGTAGTATGTAATGTAATATTGCTGTAGGTTTAACCTGTGAATTTTAACCCTTGCAATATAAATCTGCAGGTGAGTCGCACACAAAAACCCACCCGAATGTCCATTGCCAGACACGGCCTGCAGGGTGGCCATATTGGACATATAGGTAAAAGTAAGTTACAGCGACAGGCCAAGAATCTGCTGTATGGACAATCGGACAATGGTGGGAAGTCACAGGGAGAAGTTGTCGGTGCAAAATCTATCATCAAAAGATTTGTCTAACACTCATTCCAGATATCCGACTTCAGTCACCAGATCCCAGGAATGGCAAAGTCCCAAAATATTCACGTGGATTTATCCGTATTCATTTGGATCTGCCTGACGAAGTTGCCGCCAGCTCTGAAGCTGGCGCATGTAATATGTCCTGTCAGCCAATAAAGTGTCCGATCTGCAACATTGTGTCTCTGTGATACAAAATATCAAACATTGCAGGAATATTTTCTGGCTAATACAATGTTACACTAATACAATGTTACACTGGGTTTCCTTCTATCCCACACCCACATTGGCATGAAATCTAGAGCTGGACTTATCCTTGTGCGGATCTACAGCAGACATCTTAGGGTCAACCTCTAATCTCTGCAACAGTAAATGCAGGACAGGTTTTAATCCATAGTGTGAACATAGGCCGAGGGTCCATTTACACGACTGCATTTCACAGATACATGGTGTCCATAAAAAAATTGAACATGCTCTGTCACAGATTGGTTCCAATGACTAATCTGACCAGATTCATGCAAAAATTAATCCTACAAGGATCCATCAAAAACAGTCAAGCATTGGCACAGTCGTGTGAATAGACCCTTAGCCAGCAGAGACCAGTAGGTGGCAGCACCGAGGAGGTGACTTTAGTTCATGTGGTTTTGCACTCGGAGCTTCCCTTTACGTGCAGAGCGTTACTCTTGTGTCTGTGGCCGAGCTCATTCTGCTATGGGACAGCTTGGTGGGCCAAGATATTGAACATGTCGTGCAAATAGAAGAAATCAAGTGTTCAGTTATTGTCCCACCCAGAGAAAACGTCTCTACATAACACAACCCCCCCATCAGACTTACTGTACCTTGTAGCAGCTCCTATACACAGCTTACAGGTCAGATCTTCTGTATACGCTGACGGAAGGAGCGCACACAATTCTTAGAAATGTCTTATAGCTCCACCCGAAACCAAACCAGTATCTTATAAACCAGATGTGAGCGCAACGTTGGAGGTTAGTGAAGATAAAGAGACAAAGCTTCACTATACAGAGAGTCTTGTATACAGGGCCGCTGTCTGAGCCCTGATATGACACACTGGCTTTTTCTTTAGTGTTCAGCTTTATTGTTTGATAGGTGAATCACCTCGGTACGTCTAAGACACGATCAAGATTTACAGGCGGAAAATCGATGCTGAAATCCATTTGTATTGTATTTGCAGAATTTGAAGCCATTTTTGTTTTATTTCTTTGAATTTTCCTTTTTCTATCAATTTTCATTCAGTCCAGCACCAGCTTGGAGAGCAGCTCCCTGCAGATCAATGCCTGGTCTATGAATCTTAAGACTCTTCAGTTTCCTGGTGTAGAGGGATCAGTCGGAGGCACATTTGGCCCCGTTCTGTGCGACTTTGGCCCGAGAACCGATGTATTCATTATACATCAGACCAATTTTCTGCGGTGAGTTATAATGGAGCTCTACCCCCGGTCTCTATCTAGTGCCGATCTCCAGTCTGAATCTCCGTTTGCAGTAACCGATCCCTTTGGTATTGGAGGGCATCAGCAGGGGGGGTGTCAATAGTAACACCCGGAATGTAAATTGGTGGCAGAGGAATCCAAGGTGATCTTCTACTGCAAAAACTCTCCAAAAGCCAGCCAGAACCCTCTATCCCAAACTCCACAACCTTTAGCTCTCCAGCTGCTGTGAAACTACAACTCCCAGCATGCTCCATTCACTTCTATGAGCGTTCCAAGAACAGAAGAGCAGCTATGCATGCTGGGAGTTGTAGTTTTACAACAGCTGGAGTGCCAAAGGTTCCCTACCCCTGCTCTATCCGTTGTTCTCTAAGGCAGCAGCCAGTGACATTTTCTTCAGCAAGCTCGCTATTGTGATGGCTGAACGACTGCGAACATGGCGACGGCTCGCACCGCGGCGACTGTGATAAAATAGACTCATTATTCAAGGGTTAATAAGGCAAACCTGGCGGAAACCTAAGGCTGAGCTTCAGCTTGGAGACTAAGGTCCGACTCAAATTCCATTTTTGGCGGGGCAACACAGTGGCTCAGTGGTTAGCACTATAGCCTTGCAGCGCTGGAGTCCTGGGTTTGAATCCCACCAGGAACAACATCTGCAAGTAGTTTGTATGTCCTCCCTGTGTTTGCGTGGATTCCCACCTATTCTACTAAGACATACTTAAAGGGATCATATCTTTTAAACCATTTTTTTTCTCCCTAAGATGTTGGAATAGGCTTAAGAAAAGCTATTCGTCTCCTACCTTTCCTTTTCCTCGCCATGGTTCACCTGCAATCCCGTTTTTTCTTGGTATGCAAATGAGCTCTCTTGCAGCAATGGGGGCGGTCCTCAGCGCTCAAACAGCACTGGGGGCATCCCCAATGCTGCCAGAGAGCTCTCCAGCACCGCCTCCATCTCCTTCTGTGACGAGGTCTTCACCGCGTCTTCTTACTTCTAGGCCTCGGACAAGCTGACTACGCATGCCTACAAGAAAAATGGCCGCTTCCACAGTATTGTAAGCGGCCATTTTCTCGTGGTCAGCGGGCATGCGCAGTCAGCTTACCCAAGGCACTAGGCCTAGAAGTAAGAAGACTACTCCGGAAGAAGACCTTGATGCAGAAGAAGATGGAGGCAGCGCTGGAGAGCTCTCTGGCAGCATTGGGGACGCCTCCAGTGCTGTTTGAGCGCTGGGGACCGCCCCCAGTGCTGCAAGAGAGCTCATTTGCATACCGAGAAAAAAAACAAAAACAGGGTTGTAGGTGAACGGCGGCACGGACAAGAAAAGGAAAGGTAGGAGACAAATAGCCTTCCTTAAGGCTATTCCGACATGTTGGGGGGGGGGGGGGGGAGAATAGTGTTTAAAAGATTGGATCCCTTTAAATGGGGGAGGGGGGGGGAAATACGTTGTTTGAACATGGCTCTAATTCACATCTTCAGGAAGAACAAAGAAACCGGCAAGGCTCTAAAGAAGGTGTCAGGAATGCAAATCCCATAACCGAGCATACAGGTCCTGACAACACCCTACAGTCCCTAAATATTAGGCAGAGGTGGAGCCTAAAGCAGCGCAGTCGTACCGAACGCAATACGGATCTTTAAGAAAACAAAAAAGGTCAAACTGGAAACCTTAAATGAGGTAAAAGGAAGCGATAGGCAGATTTTCCTTTTTATTGTAGTATGCAATGTAATGCTTAGGCACGTTGCATGGGAGACTACGCCTATCAATGGTTGGCCTCGCCGTCTAGGAGAAGTCTCACAACTCGTAAGAATCTATTCATGAAATTAGACAGATTTACATCTACAAAAAAAAAAAAAAAAAAAAAAAAAAAAAAAAAAAAAAAAAAAAGGTGTGCAAGAGGAGGACGACCCTTGTATCAGACGGGCAACATGACATTGCTTTTTGTGTTTTTTTTTGTTTTTTTTCCTGCTTCGAGAAGGCGGCCTGGAGTTTACAGGAATATAGAAACATTATAAATTACATAGAATTAGCTTTCATAATCACTACCTATGTACAAACCAGTTTCCGACAAGGAAAAAAAAACGGGGGGAAAAAAAAAACAAAAAGAAAAAAAAACTGGTTTCGAACTTGTATATAAAAATAATTCACAGATCGGCACAAACAGATGACATGCAAAGTTTACAATATTTTTTTTTTTTTGATCTGTATATTAAAAAATACAAATTTATAATAAAATGCCAGCCCCGTTCTATGGGAGATGGAAGAGCATTGAGCATTTTATTTCACATTTAATTTAAAAAAAAAAAAAAAAAAAAAAAAAAAATGCATAAAAAAACCAAAACTAAAAATGGGTAAAAGTTTCCAAAAAAAACAATTCTTTCCTCACCTGTTGCTTATGCAAAATACGGAACCTATGGCTTTACATGAACCATCCGTCAGAACTGGAGCAATAAATACTTATATCTCTACCAATAGACATTTTCTTAAAAAAAAAAACAAAAAAAAAACGTAAAAATACAGCAATAGGACATCTGATAAAATCTGCTGCAAAAGAAGAACAAAAACTGGGGAAAAAAATCTGGATGTCCGAATCACTTTTGGTAACCTAAACACATTGAGAACATTTACAGGAAGGTTTTTTGTTTTGTTTTTATCAAAGAATAATTCTGTTGCAAAAAAAAAAAAAAAAAAAAGTGACTATTGTACAAAGTGGGAAAAAAAATAAAATAACGCATGAACGGGTCAATACTTTGGTCACACGAATTGTCAAATAGTTCTGCTCTGACATACATGAGATCTGTGTCGTATACACTTTATAAAAACTATTTTTACAACCATTTTAACCATCGTATCACATCGTATTACTGAAGTGGCGAGTTCTTACGTCTTTAGGGCACCGGTTGTGTTTTTTTTTTGTTTGTTTTATATCTTAGAATACAATACAATATAAACATACACAAAAGTCTTGTTTCTTAATGTGCAATTTTTACACTTTCAAGTCTGTACAACACCTTAAAATCTAGAAAGGAAAAAAATAAAAATAAAAAATAAAGTTGCTGGTCCTGATCCCTTGCAAAGTTAGTGCAGCAGTGACTGGCGTCGACAGGCTTCTGACAAAAATCCTCAAGTAACTCCCACTTGAAATCCCAAAGGGGTAGCAAGTCAGCGATCTTCAGGCTAGGCAGCGGGCATCACTCATCATACGGGGCCGTTGCTCGACGCTCCATCCAACACAATTTGCTCGGGTGTTCTAGAGATGTGGGAAGGAAACACATATTAGGCTGCTTGCCCATCATGGTTTTCACGTAAATTAAACGGATCCGTTATTTTAATCAAAAAAATTGATGCAAACTGATGTCAATTTACGCATCAAAAAGTCTGATCCGTTAACGGATGTGCATCAGTTTTTTGCTAAAACAAACGGATCAGTTTTTTATGTTTACCTTGTGAAAAACTAAATTAAAGTTTGTTGATAGAAGAGGAGCTGTCCCCCAGCACTACAAGTCACAGCACAAATAAAAAATTTTTTAAAAAAAGTGCTGTGACTTGTGCTTGGGGATTAGCTCCTCTGCCACCCCCCACATGTGCTTCATATAGTACCATTAGGAGCTACTACACAGAGAATGGAGCAGGAAGCAGACAGCGCTGTACTACGTTTAGTGGCCAGACCTGGTACTGCGAATCAGCTCCTAATAATCCAAATTTGACCTAAGCTGCAATGACTCACTCCAGCCACTACATGGCGCTGTCTACTTCCTGCACCATTCTCTGTAGCTTAGCTGATCGATGGGGTGCCTACATGGAACCAGCACAGACTGATGCTGACAAATGTGCGCTCTTTTACTTCGGCCACCTTCAGCACTCCCATGAAAGCTGGATTGGGGCAATGACTACTGACACCTACATTTAGCCTGGCGTCAGGCTGAATTTACAACAAGAAAAACAACCCCCGTTTCTTGGGGTTGACAAAGGACCCAGCGGTCAGACCCCCACTGAACAGGTTATACTTTTCCTGGCATAACCCCTTTAACTTGATGGAGGGAATGGATTGAGATGGTCGCAGGAAACACAAGCCCTAAGGGGGGTTATTTGGACACTCAATTTCTCATACTCCTGATTTATCCACAGGATAGGTCATCAGTAAGTGGCCTGGTGGGGCCTGACACCCAGATCAACTGGTGCAGCAGTCTGGGTGCTGGAAGGGGACAGGGGGTGCATGTAGTATGGATGCTGTACATGTAATGAGAGCAGAGCTGCAGCCCCATCCACTGTATAGCGCTGATTCTGGGGATCTGTAGCGCTGCTCCCATTACTAGAAGCTTCATCTGCTCTGTGCAAGGTCCAGGTGGCCGGGCCCCTCACAGACACATACTGACCCCCTATCCATGCTACACGTGCACTTGTCACTAAATCGTACTCACTTCTGTTCTGGACTGCTACTGTTTGGCTGCAACACCGGAGGATTTTCCAGAGTAGATTCGAAGTTCTCCACGACGTATTTACAGGCCGGGTCATTAGAGGTAGACAGTTTCCCTTCCTCACTACAACGAAAGAAGCAAAAAGAAATAAGACTTGAGCGTAACAAGGTAATAAAACGGTAAAGTCATGCACTGGGGGGCGCCAATGGTCAAAAGGACATGTGTGTGGGGAGGGGGGGGGGATAAATAAAGTAACTGCACGTTGCAGCATAGTCACAATAAATAATGGAAAATAAAGAGTGTGCACGGATGCTGCTGACAGATGAAAGGGAAAGTAGTGGAAAACAAGGAGCTTTAGGCAAAACAGGGGAACGTATGGAAAACCTGCAAAGTGAGGATTTGTAAAGATACATACCAATAGGATTTCAACACTCTGAAGCCAATAGTGCGCAGTGGAGAGGGAAAGGAGGAGAAGCGGCATAAACAGAAGGCGACTTAGTACATGTGGTGCTGCGGTGCAGGAAGAGCGACACAAACACTACATACTGCGGCTACCACGCAAGACTCAGAGGGTTTGCAAAATGTCAATCTACTTCTCCAAAATCCATTACTTATTAGATATGTCAATCTGGCCCTATAATAGATAGTCAGGTAGGTGAATATAGCGCCGAACCAGGGGAGGACGCTGGCGAAAAAGGGAACAAGCATGTCAAATACTGACAGCCGCTACTCCCCTCTCACCGACGGAAACACATGCATGCTCAGCACGCAGAGCCAAGTGTGTGTAGGAGGAATAGCTGCCGGCCAAGCAGGGTAGGAAGAATACATTAAGGACTGCACTGGAGAGGAGCGAACACTATTCAAAACATAGCATACGCCTATAGAAATGAATGGAAGTGGCCCCCTTAACCCCCCCGCGTGTCAGCTACTTCCATTCATTTCTATGGGAGCGCGCTATTCAAAACGGCCATTTCGAATAGTGTTGGCTCATCTGTAGACAGCACACAATGTATTGTATTCACTATTCAGAGCCTGCTCATCTGCTGATGCTTCCGCTGATCTCGGCTTCTTGGTCCCCCTGACACATTTAGGGCTAAGGACCCACTGGTAGGAAACGCCGCGCGAACAACTGTAGTGTGAACACATCGCTGTTCTTCCCGCAGCGCTTTAAACAGAAAGTTCAGAGTTTTCCTCCCCGGACTCTGTTACAATTATATCTATGGGAACGTTGCTGGCATTTCCGTAGATATAATTGACATGCTGCGATTTTTTCCGTAAAGTGGGAATGGGATTCGCATGAACCCCATCCACTTTGCAAGTACTGTAAAACGCAACGATTTTTCCCGCCTGTGGGGTCTTAGCCTTACTCAGGCAATTGCCTTCTATTAGTAATGACTGGCGGAAGAAGAGTAACCCCTGTATGTCCAGAGCCAAGAAGAGGAGGTCAGCGAGAACTGGAACGGAGATGCTTTGGTTTAGTGAAGTCGGAATATTGGAATTTTTATGCAATTGTATCGAAAAAAAAATAAAATAAATAAAATTCCTGGAATGTTCCTAAGAAAACAAATCTCATCATGTCGAGTAGATGGAATATAAGTGAGAACGTCCTGGCCATCCTTAGGAGTCTGTGGGCTGCAGCGCTCGCTCAATATACAGGACATGGATAAAACGGCTTCTTGCGGCCGATCCTGGACCGGCTGTGTCCTATTTATGGTCAATCCTAAACTAAACAGGGTTCTCTGGCCGCGTATGGATTTTTCATTCTATTTTCCCCCAGGATTAGTCCAAAATACGAAATACCCTGAAAAACGTGAATGTAAAACTCTAAGCGAAGTTATTATTAGTTGCATCAAGGTTTCTCAAGTTGCTTCCACGAAGCCCCCACACGGCTGCACAATACAGGAAACTGGTGGCTGCCATATTAGCGCCCAACACTAAACGGTTCTCAACGGTATTAAAAAAAAAAATTCTTACAACACGACATTAATGAAACTAATTACATAATGATTGCACAATTTACTGACAACTTCCTTCCAGCACAGAAATTTAGGAAGCTTTTTTTTTTCAGGGATCCCAATGTTCCCTCCTGACTTCCTATTGATAGGGAACAACTCACACACCAGTTGGGGGTGGGGTACGACTTCTCAGCCCCCCCCCCATAGATGAGGAGAACAAGGACCAGATGTGAATGGCGCGGTGTTTGGGCAGAGCGCCCGTCGCTCCAGTCATCAGTGTAGGCACAGTGGAGGCGGCAGAGTGCTGGATTTCATTCATTTCAATGGGAGCACCAGAGATGGCGGGAGCGGGAGCAGTGTGCATGCTGCCTAACCACTAGTGATTTGTTCTCCTGATCGGAGGGGTCTGGACACCCCCCCCCCCCTCCCCCATCTAACTTGCTTCATGGGTAAACCCGTCTAAACCTATAAAACGATATTCACATTGAGGCTACACCAGACACCACTTTCAATATTTGCAGCTTTTCCTGCAGCCCGGGAACATCAGGGAGGGCGGGGGGGGTCATACTAAGCAAGAGGAGCTACAATTCTGATGCAAACCAAAAGCCCACCAAGCCAATGAGGTTCTTTAGAAATTACCTTGGCATTTGGTGAAAGTCTAGAAAATTGCAAAGAGAGTCAGAACCCAGAATCTCCCGCCGTCCCCCTGCACAGTCACTGCGCACACATATCCAGGTTACCTTTTAAAAACTGCAGTCTCTGTTTTTGCATCCACAGTAAGGCTGAGGGTTTCCTTCATGCTGCCGTTCATCACAGTCTCTGTCATCTGATCGGCATTGTCGACTTCTTCTTCACCGTCCGAACTGGCGTCCATCGCGACCGTAACTATGAGGAGGAAGTTATGACAATCACACACTCTGCATTAATCTGCCATTACCCCAGGTCACAACATCCTCCCATTAGGCTTTACATCCCCCAAAAGATTTATTGGTGGTGAAGCCCCTTTAAGCCCCCCTTCCCACAGAAAGCGGCTTATGCACCGACCGTATACTGGGGAGGTGTTGTGTGATTTTTACACTGCCAGATTTGTAGACCAAAAGCTATTCCCTCCCTCTATCAATAAGACGGACACAATTCCTCCAATACATTTCAGGGTAACCCGTTTATTTACTTTCAGTCTGAGCAGATGCATTAACATTCAAGGGATCCATTAGCTCTGTACTGGTTTCCATTTCTACAGGAGAGTTACTTCTTGCAGACTCCTTTGCACTGAAAATAAAAGATATATATTTTAATATCACAACGTTTGTAGTGTGAAAGCATCATGAGATTTACCATAGGGCTGTGTGCAGTGTCTGTGCATTATGTGATGGCATGGTCATAGCCAATGAGGCCCCTCTGTAATCTGCAGGACTCTCAGGGAGCACTTGGAGCTTGTTATTCCCCTCCATTGAGGACTTAAAGGGGTTGTCCTGTTATGGCCACTTATCACTTGTGCTACGGATACAGGAGGACCCATAGTCATGCCCTCCCTAAAGCCAGTGTGCTTGAGAGACCGATGCCCTGTTCACTTCTACAGGGTTGCCAAGATGAATGCCCAACGATCAGACTCTTACCCTGTGTATGGCGGACAGGTATCCCTATTGCAACAACCTCTTTAAAGGTTATGGACACCTTCACAAATTTTTTTTTTTTAATATTCTGCATAATGAAAGTCTAAGAAAATAAATTTGTAATTTGCTCTGGTTAAAAATGCTTCGACTGTGACGGCTGCTCAGACCCACCCGGGAAGATTACGCCTTGTACACGAGTTTACTGCCATGTCAGGCATGTGCAAGTTGTACATTTTTGTGCAAAAATTTGACACTTTACTCTGTCCTCAGCACTTTCCTAAAATGGAAATTATGGTCACAATGAATATTCATGCATATCACCATAAGCAATGATTTTAGTGTAGACGCAGAGCCAAACGGAGGGTGCACCCCGTACGCGAGACCCCCTGACCACTGCCTCCATGTTTAATGGAGAGTCGGTAGGTGCCATGTACAGCAGAGGTCGACAAGTGCAAGCCAAAGCCTCATGAGTATTAATACAAGGGACTAATAGCATAGAATAGCCATTACAGGGATCTATGGAGTCTACAGAAGTGTCATTGTGACCCATCAACCAGAATTTTTGGACTACAGAATGTGCGCATGTTTTGGAAAATGGTGATCATTTCAGAATTTATTACAACCAGGTCTTTGCTTCATTACTGAACTGACCCAATAGACGCTGTGAAGTCTGTAAATGAGGCCCAACCAGTCTCTTTAGAGGACAGCGGCTCTTCTGTGCTCCAGACATCAGATCCCACCGAATCCAGGCCGGCCACATGTGCAGTTTCCATTGGGATATCGAAGTTTGCCGGCCAGTTACTCGCTAAAAGAAGAGAAAGTCCAGTTTAATGGAATATACAACGCGCTGCTGAAGAAAGACTGTCGCTGCAAGAACCTGAAGTCCCGGCAATAATAAAACCTGTCATGGACTAGAAAAGCTGAGGAGAAACTTTCTAATCTACATCTTCACTCAGACCATGTATAGAGTCCAGTTCAGTCTTCACCTCCCCCCTCCAGCTCCGTCTTCACCTCCTCCCCCCTCCAGTTCCGTCTTCACCCTCCCCCCTCCTTTCACCTCCCCCATGGAGAGGGGCGGCAGCTGTTGATTTATTGCCTTATTTGCACAGCGGCATTTTGCTCTTTAAACCCTGGTAAAGGGGATGTTGGTCCTAAAATGCAAGATGGGACAGCAATGCCTGATCTGTGCGTGTCCAACACCAACACCCAGACCCCGCACAGATCAGGTTTTTAGCAGCCTCCAAGTGCTGACACTTCTGTAGAGGAAAGGGAGTGAGTGCAGTCGGCTCCTACACGGGGGATGTGGATGCAGATCTGAACCTATTGCTTGAATAGGAGAACACAGCCTCCAATCCCCATCAGTGCAGGAACTTCTGACCCCCACCCCGATCAGACACAGACGACCTATCCTGGCCATGAGTATGAAAAATACATTATGAGCAGGAAAGCCCCTCTAAATAACAGGAGCGGCTCATCGCTGCTACACCAAGGCACAGGCAGAGCTCGGGTGTCCTTTCTATTGACCTCCTCCGAAAAAAAGTGACAACACAAATGTCCTATGTAATGGCCATTGTCACAGATGGACTGTGCAGGATCTGTGCCATAGAGATGTAAAGTGACTGTAAGAGATGGACTGATGAATTTGTTTTACATTACGGTCATCTTATAGAGCATTGACATCACCTTCGTTGGCATCCACCTCCATCTTGTCCTCCTGGTTGACTGTGCTCGATTCAAATAGTCCCTGTTTGATGGAGTCTTCCTCCTCCGAGTCTGTGCTCTCCTCGCTGTCTGTGCTTCCTGAGCTATAGGAGCAGAGTTATTGTCAGATTCATGGGATATTACTACTGTCCGGACGCACAAGACGAGACTTACATGCACCTACTGGGTATTTTCAATAACACGGGTATATACCATCCTGCTGAATACAATCCTATGTGCGCGACACTGAACAGTCACCAGTGATCTAGCCAGAGGCGTGAATACTTTCTATGGTCAGTTTGCCTGGGGTCAGTCACACTAATAGGAGACAAATACAACACATACTGGAGGAATTTACACCCCTAAGGCTCCTGGGAACACCAGCGCTTTCCCATTGTAATGGAATTATCGGGGGAAGTGACAACTGGTCGCACAACTCCTTAGGGTGGGGACTGGTCTGCAGGGGGCAAAAGGCAACTCCATGTGATCACTGGAGAAATTCTTGCAGCATACCAAGGGGGAGAAGACAGATAAGCCAAGCTCTGGTCAGTCAGACAACTGGTGCAGGCGAGAGGTGGAATCCTATAGGGGAAGGCTCAGAATATGAGAGATTATATACAGGAGGGGGATCACTGAGGGAGGTCTGGACTGGCCCAGAAGAAAACAAGGTGCTAACTAGCCCAATGGTGAGTAGAAATGGCTTTCCAGCATTGAATCAGGGCCTGTATGTGGGTGAATAGCGAGGATGGTGATGGGGTTTGTTCTTGACCTGTATTTCTTGATATATCTTGTTGGTTTAGTGTCATTGTGAGGTCCCGGGGTTGTGTTACGTGGGTTACAGAGGCTTACACTAGTTCACAGTAGACTTTCCTCCATGTTTAGGTTCATCAGGGAACCTGGAGAAGAGGTGATCACTAAAAAGCTGTAATACAGAGTCCAGTGACCCCCCTGACTAATGGAGTGTCCGTCCCTTAAAGACTAAAAATCTGGACTTTTTCCTTCGCCAATTTTCAGACACCGACGGTCTCTACAGAAACTATCGCAGATGTGAACGCTGCCTTACTTGTCTTGCTGTGGTTATTCTAGGTTTTACCGACGCTATACAATACGTGTTATGTGGTATATAAGAGGCTATAGATTGTACTAACCCACATGACAATACATAATTCCCCAAAGACCAATCCCTTGTGCGCGCTCCCCTCACGTCCTGCCCTCATCTGACAGCAGTAACGCCGCCGCGTGCACAGCTCTGATCAGGTAACGCAATTTATCGGCCATTAAGGACATGGTCAGGGGGTGTCTGGCACTGCTGGGATTGCCAAAATGTGGACTATAGGACACAGGCAAGTCACCATATTTTTTTTGGACCAAGAATATCCTTGCCATTTACTAAAAGAGCCATGTCCGGTGTTGTAATGGGTCCTCAACCACTGTTGTCTGGATCGGTGGGGGCTCTGAGTATTTAGACCAGGAGTCCTCAAACTTTTTAAACAGGGGGGCCAGTTCACTGTCCGTCAAACCAATGGAAGGCCGAAATATAGTTTAAAAATAAATAATTTAAGATAATACGCTCCACAGTAGCTCCCCCACAGTATTATATGCTCCACAGCAGGCCCCACACAATTATAGGCATCACGGCAGGCCCCACACAGTATTATACGCTCCTCAGAACCCCCATTGACTGCTTTCAGCTGTACGCACATTTGCACAGTCAGCGATCCGCGCCATCCACATGCAGCCGGCTGGAAAAATGTCCTCATCAGGCTGCATGTGGCCCGCGGGCTATAGTTTGAGGACCCCTGATTTAGACCCACGATCAATTAGTTTGTCCTCTACCATATGATGAGATTTAGTGTCAAAGTCGTACCTTAATCTGCTTGAACTATTACAAGATGTGAATGTGACCAAGTACCAGACCAGTCCAAAGCACATCCTGGCTTATGCCCCACGCACTTCTGGTTTTTCAGCGTTTGCACACTAAACCCCTCATTTCTATGGACTCAAACACACTCTTTTGTATCATCATGGACCTGTGTGTAGGGACCGTGAGCTCAAATGGGGGACTCGGGCCAGGTCCTAACCCAGTTTGTTTTATGGCTCCCAGAGCAGTGAATGGGGTGGTGGAGGAACAGGCAGCACACAGATCAGTCTCAGCCTGGCTACATCAACACTCATTCGTGACAAAAATCACATCTATGGCTACGGCCACATTACCTGGATCTTCTTTGTGTATCTTGTGTGAAGGCAAGGTTCTTCTCCTCCCAAATATCTTCTTCGTCAGACCCTCCATCATCAAACTGCTGTATTCGTTCCTTGCAGCAAGCTTCAAACAAAGCGATATTTGCCTTAAAAAAAAAAAAAAAATAATTCTCATGTTATTCATCTATTATTGGGTAATGGGAAATTACTAAACTGACTGCAAATATAAAGGGAGTAAAATTCAGGTCTCTGACCATTACACACAACAAGCCTCACCCAGACTGCCGGAGAGCTTGTCACACGGATGTCACATGTTTCGGGCAGATGTGAATTATAACAGGTGTGTGCGGGTTAGACACAATCTGGCCACAAGGGGGCATAAGTAGGGCTTTCCCCTCTACCTAAAAGTGGCCTCAGGACATATTATTAGGCCAGGAACCCGAGAGTGACAACTGATAGACATTGTGCCCAGAAAAGGATGGTCATACAAACGTCCCACCATCCCGGGACTTCGGACCTTGGCGGGGTCACGTGAGGGCTCGGGACAGTCCAGAGTCCACCACTACAGAGGATTGTTTGAGCTGCCAAAAAGCAACAGCAACTCCCCCAGCTTCCTTGTCCACCATCCACATACATGGGGCACCTACAATACCCCAAATCCCCCCCCCCCCCCCATCACTGCCTCGCTGTTACTTACGCTTTCGTTTGCGTTGAGAGAGAAGTTTATGTCCGAGACGCGGTCAAAGGAAACACTGGAATAAAAAAGAGTCGTAGGCACAAAAGAGAACATGAAAAACAGAGAAAGCGCTTGCAAAAGTCAGTGTAGCCTCAATAGAAGTCCAACTCTAAACTGGAGGGGGGGTAGAGTCACATGGGGCCCCCGATATACTAAAGGTATATATAAATATAACGCTATAGAGCGTCACGTTGTGTCTATACAGATTGCAGTTTTAGGACAAGGGTGACCGTGAGCAGCCATGATGCAGGTGAGAAGTGGATGCCCGCGTCCCATTAACTCATTACTACCTGATCCTTCTTTACAGGCGACCAGCCGGGCAGCTACTAACTTGGAACAATTAGCAGTAAGTTAATGGGATCCTACGGCCCCCAGACCACATCATGGTTATTTGTCACACAAGTTCCTGCGACCATTCTGAATGGCTCTAGAAAGGAGAACATGGACTTGGACTGTCCCATTTGTGTGAATGAGGTTTGTAAAAGACTTTTACAAAATAGATTGTAAGCTCTTGTGAGCAGGATCCTCCCATCTATTGTGTGAACTGGTGCTATACTAAAAAAAGAAAAATTCCATCACCTACAAATTAGCAAAACACACCCAGAAACACCCACCACCATGTACCCAATCAGTGAAGGATAAGTTGGCCTGATTTACGGCAGACGCGACCATTAGTATAGTTATCAGCGGTGCAGCATTAGGCCGGTGCCCGCGCCCCACAATCCATTGACCACACGTTCATTAGTAAGAGTGATTTTTTTTTTTGATCAAGCTCAGAAATCAGTGCAGAAGCGAGAAATAGGCCCGAGAGCCATTACCGAGTCACCAGACCCCAAAATCAGGTGTTAAAGATCACAAGAGAGAGGCATACTTACTTCCCAATGTCATCTTGGTCAGCGAACTTCTCATCATTGAAGCCAAACTGGTCAATAAAATTGGACGTCATTTGTTGCATCTGATAATCAGAAAAGGCCTGGCAAACCCAGGACCAACAACAGTGGTATAACATGTAGTCTAGACTGCGCCTCAAACAAGCTGCTCAATATAGCTAGACACGGAGGATACGGTAAGTACATGCACAAGGGGGTCTCCAATATGTGGGCTCATTGTATAGTCTGTTGGGGCACAAGCTGGCGTCTGGCGAGTACACAAATTAAAGGGGTTTCCAGGACTAAACAATCGATGAGCTCTCAGTCCATGAATATCAGACGAGTCTGTCACTTTACATCACCACTGTGGTGCTCAGGTGTATATCTTATGGTGGCCACTTACTGCAGCCAAGTCCCATTCACTTGCATAGGACTGGACTAAATGGAGGATCAGCCCCCGCAGGTCTACAGCTCTGTACACTGTGTAAGGCTGGTAAGATACACGTATCGGACAAGTGTAAGATGGTCGTCTAAGAGTCCGGGTCTCTCCAGCACATACTGCCCTGTACAGTCATCACTATGGGACGGTATGTAAAGGAGAGACAATGACTCCTAGCATCAGAGATATCATGTGAAGAGTTAGAGTCCTGCCATAGGGTACAGGCTGGTATATCTGGTGCACATGCAGAATCTATATAGAGTAAACCCAGTAATGAAGAGGCTGCGGAGGGAAGGACATGAGCCGACCTCAGTTAGACAAGCCATCGATTGTAAAGTCCCAGAAGCCCTCGCTGACTGTCAGCCATGTAGACGGGCTGTTTTAGAGTAGTGTATAATATCCATCTGTATACTCTGCCTTAGTACTGACTAAAAATCACTGGTCATGCCAGGGATGATGCCAAGTTTCACACGAGTCACTGAATGATATGGTGAAAGTTATAGAATTCACTATGGAGGACCTGACGACCTGTGCTAAGCATTCTTCTATCTCTCCATTACCTATAGGCTCCTAGACAAGAAAACTTACTGAAGTCCTTAAGGGGATAGTCTGGGGGGGGGGGGGGGGGAGTATATACTTAACCTTAACCGATGGAACGAGTGATGGACCTGAGGGTTTCGGCAACGTCAAGACCTCTAGGCCACGTGATCTGAGGTAATGTTTGGCTCCCCAACCTCACAAAGAGGAGAAGGTGGTACAACCTGTCGCCAAAATCCCAGGGTCCATCAAACGCACACAGCCTGACCAAGTGAATACATAGCCAGCGACAATGCCTTTAAGAACCTGCTTTGTTCTGAATTTAATGTTAGCATTGTCTGCCCACTAAATCAAAGCGCTGATACTGCTTTCAGGGATTTGCCCAATTGGAAAACCCTCTTTCAGAGACGCCCAAACCCCCGTGTATCTGCAGCAAGTACAATGGAGGGCAGCCTAATATTCATAAGACATCACATCTCACGTCCTAACCTGCTGGATGGAAGAATCTTGTGAGAATCCGGGATCTTTAAACTCGATTTCATCATCACTGGAGGAATGGATGTGTCGTGTGGTCACCTGAGAAGAAAGCACAAGTACAAGGATTAGGGGTCACACAGGGGCGGCGGGGTCTGTGACTAGTGGGCACATTCATTTAGGACACAAAATCCACAACCAGCGGTTACCAGGTATATACAGAAGCTGCACAGACTACTCAAAACGTATGTATGACATAAATGGGATCCTGTGACCACATCGGGTAACACTACCCCTAATAAAGTGGGGCTAGGTTAGTAGACTTGTATATAATCACTGTATTTGGGTTCACTATCCTGGATATGGCGCCGGCAGGACTGATCATAATCACTAAACCAGTTCCTTTGTTTCCAAACCCAAGGGGCAGAGTCAGACTCCGAGTCGGTGGTTGTTCGGGGGAAAGTCAAATAGACTAGAAGGCAGAAATATTATAAAACTTTCCTTGTAGGGAACTATATGAACATTTCTGATGGATCACCTTTGTATAGGTAATGGGAAGAGACCAGGATGGGCCGCGGACTGGACAATGGCTATAAAATGTGGCTAAAAGGAAGGTCCAGAGAAGAGCAAATGTATTAGTGACATTCTTATAAGGCGTCCCAGCATTTTATTCCAATTTCGTACAGTTACAGTCTCTGATCTTTGCTCTGCAAATGGAACTACTTTACTGAAGACATTGGTGACAACTACGCTACGCAAGGAGGAGACGACAGGTAAGGGACCCCTACTCTCCAAAGTCACCAGCTACTTCTAGCGATCCTCAGGACCCCCATACTGATAAGTTAGCTTATCTATTCTGCCCATTGGAATTAGTTGCCACATCTTCAGCCATTACTCGGCCGAGGTGATAGACTCACCACTTTACACTCTATTCTACTGCAAAAAGATAAAAGTTTTCTCTATATATCCGGTCATCAAGGTTCACATTTTGCATCATGGTGTTTTAAGGGATATTGTTTGCTGAAGAGGTTCTTCAGGGGGAACACGTATGGCGTCTACCAGTGTTACATATACCCTACAACATTACACTTCTGACACAGGTGAAGGATCCGAGGTCCCCCCTCATAAGTGACAAATGGCGCTTCAGGCACCCGAAATATCTCTGAGCAACATCAGCATTGTAGGTGGCACATTAGGAGGCCAGAGATTTGTTTTTAATGAGGAAACCCTATAGCAGCGATCCCCAACTTTTCTTGCCCCACCAACCAGTCTGAGCAAGACCATTTTCCTACAACCCAGACAAGGGGGCACATGGGAAATTGTCTTGCCTATGGCTCTTAGCGAGGTGTAGGGGCGACCAGTGGTGTCTCAGCAGCTCCATGTTGCCACGTTTCACATGAGACTGCCAATGTGAAAGTTATCTGCTCGTACCAGCCGCCACCAATGATGGAGCCCTAGCCAGCGAGTCATTGCCTCTCCCTGCACACAAGCTGCACTCACTGACAGTGTCCTGCGGCCAGGGCCCCGCTGATCAATGGCTGCACATGGCCATGACTGCTGTAAAGCAGATCACTAAATGCTATTCACAAAGCAGAGGAGCAGCTCAGGCCGCCCCCATCATCATCCCGGTTGCTCTGATGTCATCCTGCGCCCCCTGACAATGTGCTGACAGTGGTCATGTGACTATGAGGCCATTCAGTGGCCACCGCAGGAAGAGGAGCCATGATGTTACAGGTACTGACAATCAAGCTGCAGCAGCTTCAGCACAATGCAAGACGACACTGCTGCTGGGGCAGATGAATCAGGAGGTGCAGGACGACACCGGGGCAATGGGGACAGGTGAGGAGGCTCCCCGCCCCCCCTTTCCCACTGCGCTCATCTGATTTAGACTGGGGTTGGAGGGAATGGGGCACATACTGATCTGGTGTCACTCAGGCAGGTTTCCTGCTTGGACATAGGACTACGGCAAACGCTCAGGAAGTCTCGGCAGTGTTGGACAACGTGGCGCTTTGAACAGGAAAGCAAAACCAATTCAGCACTAGTCACTAGAGATGCTGAGAAAGCTTTGGCTAATTTCAGGTGCCACCGGCTGGGCGAGGTATTACACCAGATTTACAAGGAGACTCTTATCTTCAGAATACTCTATAGGCCAAGTGTTGGACTTATCGAACAACCCCCAAGTCACCAAGAGTGTCCCCCTCACCCTCCCATTAAACATAGCCTTTGACCGTTAGCTAAAGTCAAATAGAGGCTTGGGGTAGGTAGGGAGAGGGCGCACATTCCCCTCCCCCCGCCGACGATATCTTATTTTTAGAACCGCAGAAGAGACATTGGAGAATCTTTAGGGGTGAGAACATTAGTGATTGTACTGCAGTTCCAACAATTGATATGGTGACTCTCCTTTATATATTGGAGTCTGCATTGATAGGAGAGGGCGCATACCAAAGTAGGTAGTGATAGGTGGGGGATATTGAGGAATTGTTAGGGGATAGGGAATATGGATTGTTATTCTGACGCTAGGTTCACACCTGCGTTCGGGTCTCCGTTCTGTAGTTTCTGTCTTCTGCATGCAGAAGACGGAAACCTGTCAGAGCGGGTCCGGCCGTGAGCGGCGGTAAGAGTTTTATGCTCTCCGCCACGAAACCGTTTTTCTAAAACCAGACACAGAGTACTGCATGTCCGACTGTGTCCAATTTAAAAAAAAAAAAAAAAAAAAAAAACAAAACACGGTTTCACGGCGGAGAGCATAAAACGCTCACCGCCGGACATCTTTCAAACCCATTCAAATGAATGGGTATGAAAGAGTCCTGCAGGTTTTCGTCTCCTGCCTCTGTTTTGTGCAGGACACTGAAACCTGCAGAACGGAGACCGGGCGCAGATGTGAACGAGCCCTGAGTCCAACCCCATTTGAACAACTTGTAATGTTATATTATACTGTACTTTTCTGATAACACTATCAATATCTGAAGACATGTAAACCTCCTTAGAGGTCTTTATATGAACTGTAACTTTTGTTAATTGCAAATAAAGTTTTGTTTAAAAAAAAAAAAACCACGCCTTTATTTAAAACAAAAAATTCAGAGAATACACCCGGCCAAACAGCGCTGGTATTTGCTAAGACTTGGCCGTCTAGTATCGCTGTCTGATCTATAAGAGCTCGCGGCAGAATACATTTTACAAAAGCAAAGTAACAAATACAGCAAAGGAAAGAAAAACACACAAAAATAAAGAGCGAAAAAAAAAAACAAAGCCGAGTACCGGCCGCCCCTCTGTATAGTGTGCGGATGTGATCAGAAACGCTTTAAGCACCGACCACCACAATCAAAGCAGTAACCTACTAGATCTACTGTGTTCCTCTTGTTGGTTTCTCCTAAGGAACTCGTGCAGAAAGTCTCCCACTTTTCCTGAGCTTCGGTTGGCAGTTCTATAAAGGGAGAAAAACAAAAACACACAAAAAATAAAAGTTGTAATCGTGTTCTGTGGACGTGAATGGAGTGCAGTGTGACCTTACACCTCTAGGGGGCAGACTAAGTTTCCTTATACCAAAGACAGACAGGAAAACACAAAATATTTTCCAAACGTCTGACTTGAGTCTGACTTGGCCGCGTCTCTCCCGACACCAGCTCTAGTGAAGACTTTCGTTTTCCATTAAATAATTCGCACATTGGTAGGAATAACCAGAGTATTAACAGGATGAGCAATGCAATAGTCAGAGAAGTCAGGAGACAGCGGCCCTCTAACATGGCAGCCGGGATCACCCTGAGATCACAATCTAATAACACATCCCGAGCGCCAGCCTGAGAGGTTACCTTTAATAAGTTGATGTGCTAGTGTACTGTTTGGCCCCTTTTCCAGGCTGTGGACTATACAATTTGCGATTCTTGTCAAGTGTCCCATATAGCCGTACCGCTGGCCTCCTTCTGACCTAAGACAGAAAACAGAACGCAACTTCATTGGCAAAAAAAAACGAAAACCAAGACACTAAACTGCGCCTATAGAGTCTGTGCGTGGTACATTAAGGCTGTTACAGCATCAGGTTCTAAAATAACATTGGTAAATCAAATATTACTCTCTAGTCATATAACAGGAGAGCGATGGAAGCGGTTTTATTAATGGAGGTCACAGAGCAGCATCAAACTCAAGTGAATGGGGGCAGCGCCGCACCTCAGTCAGGTTAAAGGGATCCTATCATTCAGACGACATTTTTTCTAAGTACCACGTCAGAATAGCCTTAAGAAAGGCTATTCTCCTACCTTTCGTGGCCTTCTCCGTGCCGCCGTTCGCCTACAATCCCAGTTCTTGTCAGAATGTAAATTAGCTCTCTCGCAGCACTGGGGGCGGGCCCCAGCACTCAGACAGCACTGGGGGCGTCCCCAATGCTGCAAGAGAACTCTCTCCAGCGCCGCCATCTTCAGCCTCTTCTCCTGGCGATGGCTTGTAACTTCTAAGGCCTCCGGCCTTGGGCACAGCAGACTGCACATGCCCATAAGTCACTAGAAAATGGCCACTTGCATAGTATTGTAAGCGGCCATTTTCTCGGGGGCCTATGGGCATGTGCAATCTGCTCCGCCCGAGGCCTAGAATGAAGAGGCCGTTCCAGACGAAGATGGAGGCGGCGCTGGAGAGTTCTCTCGTAGCATTGGGGACACCCCCAGTGCTGTCTGAGCGCTGGGGCCTGCCCCCAGTGCTGCGAGAGAGCCAATTTACATACCGACAAGGACCAGGATTGTAGGAGAATGGTGGCATGGGGAAGATAACGAAAGGTAGGAGAAGAATAGCCTCTCTCAAGGCTATTATTCCGACGTGATACTTTAAAAAAAAAAAAAAAAAAAAAAAAATGTCGTCTGAATGATAGGATCCCTTTAATGTACATTCACTTGCATCTGTTTATAGGAACGGGTTGCCCCCTAGTGGTAAATTATCGGCATTAGATTTGATTTTGCAGACTTGTTTACTAACAAAAGTAATCAGGAGAGAGGGAGAGGGCAAGGGTGGCTCTTAAAGGGGATGTACTATGCATTAAACTTGCATCGATTTAGTGGATGTCCAGGGTCCAGACCCTCCCCCACAGATCATATACATTTGGGGCCAGAAATCCCCTCTAGCAGCTGAATATTACACAGACTACACCACATAGGCGACTCCAGAACTACTTACTGTCTCTTTTCATTCAAGGCCCAAGCTTCAAGTATTCTATCTATGATGTGGCATTTCAAGAAGAGCTGGAAGAGAATCAGAAGACGTATTAGACCCTTGTGGAAGGAGAGGATAACGTGGATGAAGGCTACAACGAGGACGTACATGTTGTAATAAGAGGTGTTCGGCTGCGCCATTCTGCTCACTGTTCGCGCTCTCTTTATTCTCACAAGGACTGGCGAGTATGAGAGCGATGCAGATTTCCACTTGCGTGTGAAGAAAATTGTTCCATGTGTATTTGAAAAACATATCCTGCAAGGAAAGGAGGATGTGAAGACGTTACATAGAGCATTACGTGTGATAGATATGTAGTGGTTGTTGATGCCAATGGCTAACAGAGAATTCCCAACATGACAGATCTTGTGGTCATTTCTAGCAGGCAGTGGTCCAATGGAGGACAACCGGCGACGGGGCCATGGGCGGACATGAGGCTAACGTAGCACAGACAAACACAAGTGGACGCTGGCGATGATTTAAAGGTGTCCAAGCACGTGATGGTGCACAGCGCCCCCTTAAGGCTGTACAGCCAATGACTGGTCAGTGTTCATGCCAACAATGGCCACATCAGCATCATAACGGGACCACTGGGCACTACAAAGTGTCCTACACTGAAACTTATTTTCTATTACATTGATCTATCAGGTTCTGTGCCATTACTGCTCAGCCCTATTCACTTAACGGGACCGAGCCGATCATGTCACCAACGAACACATCAGCACAGGGAAGCGTTTGTGAGTGTCATGGCCTCAATAGCCAACCGAACTTACCAAAATAACTCCTATAGTGTTTAACTCGATTAACTCCATATTGATGCTTCGTGTATTGGTCTGTAGCAGGCTGGCTATAAGTCTGATCACATGTAACCGAGTGTTCCCTACAGGCGGATCTAAGACGCCCCATGTGGTCTTCATGACATCTGTCTGAAATGGAAAAGTGAAAGGAAAAAAAAAAAAAAAAAAAAAAAAAAAAAGCATTAGACAAAAATTCAGAATTCTCAAGAAACTGTCACAAGAATAAGAAGATCGAAACGTCGGCTACGGAGACCAGGGAAAGAAAAAACAAAATTACTTTTGGAGGGTCCAGGAGGAGCTGGTGAAAGGACGGAAGCTTTTCCTGAATGGCAGTCAGAACGGTTCTGTTCACTGAGAAGGCAGAATGGTTGAGGCCGGGAGGGCAGACGTCTATGTGACCTTCAAATCTACAACAAAGAAAAGCAATCTTTAGGTATCACAGCACACAGAGGCAAAGCTTCGCTGTAAGGCTACGGTCACGTCTGCATCAGTGTCTGCTGAAAATCAGCAGAGGAAAGTCCTGCACCAATGTATTTGCCCTCTGAGAAACAGACCCCATAATAGTCAAAGGGGTTGGTCAGACTCCATGCAATACAGCTGTTTTGGCAGCCCATTCCCTGACGGACAGGAATAGAGGTGACGTTTTTGTAAACCTGCAACCTTGACGTAACTTATAGGGAAACACGTGATCAAGCAAATAAACGGCGAGTGTTACTGCGCGTTACGAGTTGCTTAAAGACCTTTGATGTGTAAGATCCTTCAGCAGCTGTGACACCTGTACAATGTGGGTCTATGACCATACAGAGCAGCTCCATCTAGTGGCCAACAGAAAAAAAATATCATGTGTGTTATATTACTCTGAGAAAAAAAAAGGGGGGGGGGGGGGAGAAAAAAAAAAATAAAAAAATTCCAAAACCACAAGTGTAAGACATTGTTCTACAAAACGTTAGACTTACGCTGGCCGCCTGGTTTCTAGCAGAGTCAGCAGTATCTGGATCGCGCTGACGATGGCAGACTCATTCTTCTCCTTTAAAAATATATTTGACAAGAGCTGTTCTAAGATTTCTTGCCTACAAACAGATACAGAACATTAAGAGCATGTAAAAACAACAAGACATATGGAAGTCATCCTACACAACCAGAACCCTGTATGTACACAGCAGACAGAATCTGCAACAACCCCCCCCCCCCCACACACACAAAAAAAAAAAAGTTACTTTCGCCCCTAAGTGGAAATTCAGTGAAACTTTTCTACCAGTTACTTTATATGGTCTGCAAAAAGATTGCCATGTGTGACTTGTGTTGGAGGACTTGAGGTTACATCGCTGGATCTTCCCTGATCTTCTCTAGCCCTTTGGGGAGGCCCTTCAGGATACACTTGAGCTTTCCACCTTTTCTAAAAGACTTACAACACGCTGAATAGTTTTCAGGCACGTTTTGTATTTCATGAGCTGTCGGGAGAGTCAGACACCTGTCTACACATGAGATAGCTGGATGGTTCTTACAAAACCATTGTGAACACCGCACATCTTTAAGGTGCGTTCACACATTCAGATTCTTCAATGAATTTTTTTGAATGCAAAGAAGCAGCGCCTTCATGGGATTTAAGTGCCCGATACTACCACAACACCCACCCTTCTACACCTTTACCTTCAATACCATGCAGTCATTGAAGGTGGCCTGGCTTTCGGCCACTCACAGCTACCTGAACACGTGCACCCTCCTTAAAGGGATTCTACCATTAAAACCTCTTTTTTTGTGGATAAGACATCGGAATAGTCTTTAGAAAGGCTATTCGTCTCTTATCTTTAGATGTGATCTCCGCCGCACCGTTCCTTAGAAATACAGTTTTTTACCGGTATGTAAATTAGTTCTCTTGCGGCGATGGGGGCAGGCCCCAGCGCTGAAAATGCAATGGGGGCGTCCCCACTGCAGCTCAAGAACACGATCCTGCGACGCCTCTATCTTTGGCTGGATCCTCCCCTTCTCTGTCGTCTTCCTCCTGCGTCACCTCCGACAGTGAGACACCAGCAGAGCCAAGTGCGAATGGGAGGCCGCTCCTGCATTGAACTACAAGAGCAAGAGAGGCCTCCCAAAAATGGCCGCTGGCCGGCACGTGCAGTCGGCTCTACTAGAGTCTCACTGGCAGAGCCAACTGCGCAGGCGTCGGAGGTGACGCAGGAGGAAGACGACAGAGAAGGGGAGAATCCAGCCGAAGATAGAGGCGTCGCAGGATCGTGTTCCGGTAAAAAAAAACCCAAACAAACAGTATTTCTAAGGAACAGAACGGCGGAGAGACGAATAGCAATTCTAAAGACTATTCCGACGTCTTATCCACAAAAAAAAAAAAGTTTTTAATGGTAGAATCCCTTTAAAGTCAGATAGTACCTGGATACCCCGTCACACCGACCTGCCATGGTGGTTAATAGACACCACTATTACAATGCCACAAATCAAGGCAGATCAGGCCGAGACACTGTGTAACATGACAAGTACAATGTAGATCACAGAGTTCTCTAGAGTCGGCCGCGTTGTGTACTTTTCTAGAGTTGCGAGAAGAGGGTCTGGCTCTGGGCTGTTCTGGACCTGTAACATTTGATCTCTGCTCAGGCGGATGATCTCACAAAGGGACTGCGACGCATTTGAATGTCTCTGCAAGACAAATATTATAGGTTTATTACCAAGGCAATTGATAAAGACAATGAGGGCTGCAGTGCATTGTGTGAACTAGACTGCTGCTTATACTCACATCTTCATCCTGAGTGGGGTGAACTAACTCTACAAGTCTCTGAATTATCTTCTCTTCATTCAGCCACTACAGAATTAGACAAAAGATTTTTAATAAAAAGCATGGGGAAAAAAAACAAAACAAAACAAAAAACCCTGTACAGTATACAAAACGTCAGAGAGAGGGAGGACTTGTGTACAGGATCCATCACCACAAGATCTGATCTGTTTCCTATTATATCATCAGATAAGATCAGACATTAAAGGGGTTGTCCCATCCCAAGGTTCCCATCTATCCCGGTAGCTTGTGTCAATTGAAGACTTTTCCTAAATCTATTGCTTCAGCAATGGTGCTTTGTTTTCCTGCTATGTGAAATTATTCCTCCCATTGTCTACACAGTGTTTCCATAGAGTCGGACCTGTGTGATAAGGCAGGACAGATGACATCACTCGCTGCTTTGTCTGTTCTCCCTATGTAAATACAAGTAACACTGAATCTGTTCTCTAGCAGCATCTGCATATTATTTGTATTAGATAGTATAGTATCTCTTCCTAGTAGAGATGAGCGAGTACTGTTCGGATCAGCCGATCTGAACAGCACGCTCCATAGAAATGAATGAATGAATGGATGCATCTGGTACTTCCGCTTTGACGGCAGTCGGCCGCTTAAAGAGGACCTTTCACCATATCTGGGCACATGCAGTGTTATATACTGCCGGAAAGCTGACAGTGCGCTGAATTTCCTGATAATACTCGTCTATGGAAGAGCACTACGAGCAGAGGGAGGGGGCGTTCCTCCCCGCTCCACAGCACAGCGTGATAGGCGCCGCGAGGCAGAAGGATGTCTCTGGCTAATGGTCAGAAACGCCCTTCTGACCATAGAAGAGCTACGGTACCGGACCGTAAGCTCTTCACACCGGGCACAGATCGGGAAAGCCGACAGTGCACTGAACTCAGCGCACTGTCAGCTTTCCGGCACTATATAACACTGCCTGTGCCCGGATATGGTGAAAGAATTGAATGGAACGACACACTTTCTTGTGCGAAGTAACAAAATATTTATTCTGTAGAGCAGAGAACTCTGCTCTACAGAATAAATATTTTGTTACTTCGCACAAGAAAGTGTGTCGTTCCATTCAATTCTATATATCGGGTTGGGACCCTACGACCACGCTACATTTGGACCTTGCATCCCTTTACTACGGATATGGTGAAAGGTCCTCTTTAACCCCCCGCGTGTCGGCTACGTCCATTCATTTCTATGCGAGCATGCGGTTCGGATCGGCTGAGCCGAACAGTACTTGCTCATCTCTAATTTCTAGTAATCCTAAGTATTGCTATACTTCAGTGTCCTGTTCCCCTGTTGGGGGGAGGCGGCTTGGATAAGGAATACAGAAAGGGAGAAGAGACAGCAGGCAAAGCTGCTGAAACAGGGAGAAGGGAAAACCTCCGTTTCCATAGATATAAGTGACATGCTGCAATTTCCAAAACAGTGCCGTTTTGGAAATCGCAGCATGCCCGTGTTGTGATTTTAACCGCAAAGTGGGCACGTGACTCGCATGAATCCCATCCACTCTGCAGTTACTGTATAATGCTGCAAATTTTTCCCCACAGAGTATCCGCGGCGGGCAAATTGCAGCATTTCTGGCCCATGGGGCCCCGGTCTTAGTCACAGAAATGTGCATATGACAGGCCTGGGCTTCTAATACCTGAAAGCCCATGCTTTGTATAATGAATCCATGTAGAGAGTAGGGTGGTGCTACTAAATGTATACGGGCAATATAATAAAGGATAATAGAACAGACTTCAGGCAACTTACTGGTGGTGCTCACAGTATAGAGAGACCCAAACATAGCACATTGAGGGGGAAAAAATAGAAAAACTGGGCACTCACCACAAAGTATATGATAAAAATCCAGTCTTTATTTCAAAAATCCACATGGGAGGATGCAGGCCTGAAGGGAAGGAGCAGGCGTGCATCCTCCCGTGTATAATGAATACTTAGACCTGAGAACTTACATTTAGGACATCTTGCCTTAGTTGTGGCGGCTCAATACACGTGAGAAGTCTTAGCAGCAAATCCATAATAGCAGAGGTTCCTATATGTTTAATGATCAAGTCAACAAAGTCATCTTTCTTCTTTAAAAAGGCTACGATCTGCAAAAGGAAAAGAAGAGACTCAGATAGCAGAGGATGTCCTACCTGCAAAGCCTCACAAAATCATCCAGAAAGGACCTGTAACCTACAATACTGGCAGGTTACATACACAGTGTGTCTTAAGGAGAGGTTAAGTTTCTGGTCTTGAGAGGTTAAATGATGAAGTTAAGAAAGCGTCCCTTTAAGGGTGGCAGGAATGGGACTGCAGCACTATGTACACTCAACCATCTCACCGCAGCACCTTAAAGGGATCCTATCTTTGAAATACATTTTTTTCTCCCTAACATGTCAGAATAGCCTTAAGAAAGGCTATTTGTCTCCTACCTTTCCTTATTTTCTCCGCGACGCCATTCACCTGCAATCCCGATTTTTCTTGGTATGTAAATGAGCTCTCTCGCAGCACTGGGGGCGTTCCCAATGCTGCCAGAGAACTCTCCAGCGCCACCTCCATCTTCTTCTGCAACGAGGTCTTCACCACATCTTCTTCCGGTGGAGTCTTCTAACTTCTAGGCCTCGGGCAAGTAGACTGTGCATGCCCGCGGCTACAAGAAAAATGGCCCCTTACACAGTATTGTAAGCGGCCATTTTCTCGTGACCCGCAGGCATGCGCGGTCAGCTTGCCCGAGGCCTAGAAGTTAGAAGACTCCACCGGAAGAAGATGTGGTGAAGACCTCGTTGCAGAAGAAGATGGAGGCGGCGCTGGAGAGTTCTCTGGCAGCATTGGGGACACCCCCAGTGCTGCGAGAGAGCTCATTTACATACAGAGAAAAACCGGGATTGCAGGCAAACGGTGGCGCGGAGAAGACAAGGAAAGGTAGGAGACGAATCGCCTTTCTTAAAGCTATTCTGACATGTTAGGGAGAGAAAAAAAAAAAAAAAAAAGTGTTTCGAAGATAGGATCCCATTAAATCCATCACTGCGGGTGCCAAAAGTCTGACCTGATAATAATCCCCTCTTAGGTCATCAATATCAGTCCTAAGAAACCAATTCAGGCTGCAAAATAACAGGTCTGTCTGGTGTATAAAGACCACAAAACCTCTAAGAGAACATCAATATCCTTGAGACGTGATCTAATAGAAGATGGCCAATGTACATAAGATTTGGGTCAGGATAAGGGGGCGGTTTCATTCTATTCTATCAGGCCCCTGCAGCGTATATAAGTCACCATTGTAAAGATCTCCTAAACCATTGCAGATAACCTGTCCAAGGTACAAACAACATCACAAGAATGACAGTGTGTCACAAATACATACTTGGCTTAGAAGGAACGTTCTCCTTCCAGCGGTGCACGTACCTGTTCAGGTTTCCGGCTGATTAAAATGCTTAAAACTTTGCTGAAGAAGCTGGCGAGTAATGGATTCAATGGGGAGTCATTCAGCAGAAAGCTGTAAAGTCTCTTGAGTAAAGTCTCGTCTTCGCCAAGTCTGTCATTTATCTGCGACACATCTGAGGTCAGCAACTCGCAAGACAAATTGGGATATCTAGAAGGTGGAAGAAGACAGAACCAAACATTAAATACATTGTCTGCAAACTGTTGTCACATGTGTACAGCACTCAGACTAGTACGAACACTCGATTACCCCAAGTCACGCTTTCCCTGAGATTGGCCAAGATGCACCATGTGATTATATCTAGCACACTTACAGGAGGTCTGGGGGAGCTAAAGGTCCCCATCTTCCTCCGGCAATTTCATGGAGGATCCAGTTTGGTTCTGTTCTTGGGTCCCTGTTCATGGTCGGACTCTGACCTCGGGTCGCTCTATCCTCACCTCATTCCCTGGGCTATAGGGGTTGGCTGGTTATAGTAAAGTCTATTTGTGAAATTAGGAGTGACCCCGGGGTGAAAGGGCCGATTCACATCACATGACCTAGGACCAGACCCCTGGGTTCAGTGCAAAGTAACCAACAGAGGAAGTGGGGCAAGATTAACAAAGTACCGGCATGAAGTGCACATTACAATCAGCCAATAAAGGGGGTATGAGCATTTATCCTTAAAGGGATCCTATCATTCAGACACTATTTTTTTTGTAGGTACCACGTCAGAATAGCCTTTAGAAAGGCGATTCGTCTCCTACCTTTCCTTTTCTCCTCCATGCCGCCGTTCACCTAAATCCTGGTTCTTATTGGTATGTAAATGAGCTTTCTTGCAGCACTGGGGGCGTCCCCAATGCTGTCAGAGAGCTCTCCAGCGCCGCCTCCATCTTACTGCAACGTCCTCTTCGCTGCGTCTTCTTCTGGTGGAGTCTTCTTACTTCTAGGCCTCGGGCAAGCCGGCTTCGCATGCCCACAAGAAAAATGGCCACTTCCACAGTATTGTAAGCGGCCATTTTCTCGTGACCGGCGGGCATGCGCAGTTGGCTTGCCCTAGGCCCGAGGTCTAGGAGTAAGAAGACGCTGCCGGAAGAAGATGTGGTGAAGACCTCGTTACAGATGAGGATGGAGGCGGCGCTGGTGAGCTCTCTGGCAGCATTGGGGATGCCCCCAGTGCTGTTTGAGCGCTGGGGCCCGCCCCCAGTGCTGCGAGAGGGCTCATTTACATACCGACAAGAACCCGGATTGTAGGTGAACAGTGGCGTGGAGAAGACAAGGAAAGGTAGGAGAAGAATAGCCTTTCTAAAGGCTATTCTGACGTGGTACCTACAAAAAAAATATAGTGTCTGAATGATAGGATCCCTTTAAAGCATCTCTCAGATATTCCTAATAGAAGGGTTTGCCTCGGTCATCACAACATATACAGAAGTAAACGGGATCCAACACAGCCAAACACAAGTCACCGGGGTCTGTCCTGAAATATCCAGCATGGCATCACGGTTTATTATCTAAAACCATCGCCCTTTTCCCCGTATATTTCACTATTGTGCTGTAAATATGTCACACATCCGATACGTGATTCTCACACTAGACCCGTATTTCTATGTTCCCTTTATAACGTTGGTGACAATTATTATACGATTGCCATTTTTATACTGCACAACAGATGAGGAAAGAAGCTGTTCCTGGATTTCTATTCTATTTTCTGCACGAGACTATTGAGGCTTTGGCTTCCTGCCCGAGCTGCTAATTACAGCAATTAAAGATCTACTTTACGACAGTCACAAGAATAGTCTGATCATTATGGTGTATGGGAGAGTTTGGGAGGGGTGTGATGTGATAACAGGGACTATAACCTGGATCAATAGTCTGAAGTCACCTCTTTTAGGAACGGTCGTTCCTGATAACAACAGTCAGCGACTAACACCACCTTGTATGGTGAATGCACTAAAAACCGGGCCCTGCAGCGTGAACAAGACGCAAACTGTATTGGAGACCAATCTCACCCCCCTTTAGGCAACACCCATCCAAAATGTTGGGGATTAGGAGTAAATGGGCGCACACTCCTCTAGTCTATACAATACAGCTTTAGACAGAAGACCATTGGCCCGATCTCTTACTTGTAGCGAATCTTTTCGTCCATGTCTTGTGGAGGTTCTTCTGTGATGAAGGTCACCAGATCTTCCAAACATTCAGATTTTAATAAAAACTCCACAAGTTTGCGGTTCTGGGCCTTGCACTCCTGCAAAATGTCCTCCTCGTCCATCAGCTCCTTGAGGGTCACCTCATCTCTTTCTAAGAGGGTGTCTATGTGAGATGACGAATGAAGGTCGAACTTCCAAAACATACTTGGCTGATGAGGAAGAAGTTACATTTCAACGTCTAAAATACTGAAGATGCAGTCACCTTAGGGGCCCGTTCACACAGTGTCTGGAGCAGGTAGACGGGTCAGACTCAAAATCAGCTCGACACAGTCTTATATTCAGGTGAACAGGAGACCCTGATTGTTCCTATTTGCCTTCTCTATAATAAAACCACTTTCCATAATGAATCGTACAGGTGAATAGAATCAGCTTACGGATTACATGGAAGTCTATGGAGAGGGGGAGGGGCTGCTGCTACACTCTGCTAGAGCGCTGTTTTGACACAGCTGAATCTTAAAGGGATTCTACCACTAAACCTTTTTTTTGTGTGGATAAGATGCCGGAATAGCCTTTATAAAGGCTATTCATCTCTTACCTTTAGACGTGACCTCCGCTGCGCCGTTCCTTAGAAATACCGGTTTTTACTAGAATGCAAATTAATTCTCTCGCAGCAATGGGGCCGGGCCCAGCACTCAAACAGCGATGGGGGCGTCCCCAACGCTGCCAGAGAAATGTCTCCAGCGACGCCTTCAGCGTCTTCTTCCGCCGTAGGCTTGTAACTTCTAGGCCTCCGGCAGAGCAGACTGCACAGGCGCACAGGTCACGGGAAAATGGCTGCTTACACAGTATTGTTAGCGGCCATTTTCCCATGACCTGTGCGCCTGCGCAGTCTGCTCTGCCCAAAGCCAGAGGCCTAGAAGTTACGAGCCTGCAGCAGAAGACAACGCTGAAGAAGATGCTGCAGACGAAGAAGGAGGAATCACTGAAGAGAGTTTTCTGGCAGCGGTGGGGACGCCCCCAGCACTGTTTGAGCACTGGGACCCGCCCCCATCGCTGCGAGAGAACTCATTTGCATACAGGTAAAAATCAGTATTTCTAAGGAACGGCGCGGCGGAGATCACGTCTAAAGGTAAGAGACGAATAGCCTTTCTAAAAGCTACTCCGACGTCTTATCCACAAAAACAAAGGTTTAGTGGTAAGAATCCCTTTAAAGACTCTACCGCTAACCGAATGGGGCTATAACACAATCCTCCGACCATCTCCATAGACTTCTGTGTATGTAAAGGATTGCCAGCCCATATAATCCGCCTGCTCTTCTATCACCATCTTATACCCGGCGTCTTCACTCACTTGCTGCAGATTTCCCAACCACATCTGCCGGGAGTTTGTTCCAGGCCTTTACTACTCTTTCAGTGACACAATAGAATTACAAAAACTAAATTCTGCTTTTGTCGGCCGTCTGTGGCTGATTTTGTTTGTACCTGCAAAAACCGTGTGTGAACATCCCCTTAGGAGACAAACAAGTAAGACAGGACAAATAAGCGGCAGTGCAGACTAAGGCTACATTCACACAACAGAAGTCACCCATGAACTTGGCCTGTGTGTGCCGGATGGACGGTCTGAACAGTATGCTAGAAGAGAGACCCCTACCATTATATAGTTCTCTAGAGATCTACTGTCCCCTAGTGGTCACTGTATTGGGAGGGCTATACAGGTACGAGATCCTCCGAGCATCGTGTCCGGGCCGCTAATACCAGAACACAGGCCAAGCGTCACGGGCAGATGTTGTGTAAATGTAATCCAGGACAATGTCTTTCAAAAGGAAACGAAAACCAGCTAGAAAAAGAACAAGAAGATTAGAAATCCTGGTTAATCTATCAAAGAGGGGACAAATTACACAAAACAAAAAATGGCAAGAGAATATAACAGTGACTGAGCCATTAGGGCCTGTTCACACCATGAGGTATAGACGCTGGGATCCGGGTGACGATGCCGGACATCTCCCCGGGAGCGGCCACTGAATACTGGAGATCGTCTATAGCAGGGGTAGGGAACGTACGGCTCTCCAGCTGTTGCAAAACTACAACTCCCAGCATGCATACTGGATCTGCTGTTCTGGGAACTCCCATGGAAGTGAATGGAGCATGCTGGGAATTGTAGTTTCACATCAGCTGGAGAGCCGAAGGTTCCCTACCCCTGGTCTATAGCCACAGTGACCTATAGCAGCGCTATATACGTGTCCTATCTTACCTTAGCTCGTCATATCCGGGGAGATGA